>NC_030684.2:121911726-122216137 GCF_000004195.4 Xenopus tropicalis | reverse complement strand
CACTGGCTTTCTGGTGCGTCTCATCATCAGAGGATATCATCCCTACCCAGTTCCAATTAAAAGCCTTGATGAGCTGGATGATTACTTGGTACTGGGCAGTTTCACTTGGCACTGTTCGATAGAATAATGGGAAGCGGATTCTGTCACTGAATGCAGGATCCACAGCTCCGTAATTAACCTGGGTAGAAATGAAATATGTTATTTAAAAAAAAGAAAAATACAGAAAATGTAAATTCATTACATTAACATGGTTTTGACTATTCGCCTGCCTCCTGACTTATGAATCTTCGCTGCCTGCCACTGACCATTTGCCTTGCCTTTGCGTGATCCCTTTGGTACCGTGTTTTTGGATTAACCTTGGCCGTGTGTAGGATCCTTGTCAACTCTGCCGCAGAAAATTCAGGGCCCCAAAAGGGCGTTGGTGAATACCGGGGTTGGCAGAGCCCTCCTGCTACACCCAAGGTTGTTAGTTCTGGCCGTTTACGGGCTCCTCTATGTTACAGAAGAGTAACTATAGTCATTTCATCACCTTCAAGGCAGAGTCATGTTCTAGTATTTAATAAACATTACAAAACAAGAAGGCTCTCTTTCCTTCAGAAGTATGATATATAGAATTGCAAAGTTGTACTGTATGGTTGGAAGTTGCCTATGTGTTTTATCAACCAGTATCTGATTTCTTCAGAGGGCAGCAATATGGAAAAAGTTTGGAAATCCCCCAAACTCCGGACCTGTCTATGCAGTACTGGATATATTATCAACTGCATTGACATTTCAATGGTACGGTAAGTATTAAAAAATCAATTAACTGTGTAATTGTTTTAATAGAATTTTTTTTCTATTAAGTGCCTACCATTTCAGTATCGTTACATTAATGTCAAATTACTGTTTACTTGCAATTTTCTCCTTTGAGATGTATAAAGACATACAATATGCATGGAAAATCAGAGATCCATGTAACTGTTTATTCAGTGGTCTCATCTACCAAGCAGGTATCATTTCATTTGTTTTAAAGGAGAAGGAAAGGCAAGTAAAGAGTTAATCTCAAGCTGCAGGCATACCTTCAGTTCTCTCAATAGTGCCCTTAAGTCTCCCCATATTTCTCCCGTTCAGATGATCAGAAGCCAAACAGGAAGAAAAAACGCTAAACTGTGTAAAGAAAGTTCCCATAATGCCTCACTCCTGCACAGACATGAAGACCAAGTGAACATGCTCAGTTAGTTAGACTATGGGGCACATTTACTAATCCACGAATCCGAATCCCGAATGGGAAAAAATCGGATTGGAAACGAAAATTTTTCATTTTTTTTTCGTATTTTGCGCAATTTTTTCGTATTGAGCAATTGTAAACGGCGGAAAAACGAATCTGATTTTTTTGCGACGGTGACGAAAAAGTCGCGACGGCAACAAAAAAATCATGACAATTCGCGAACAAGTCTCTACAGCGACGAAAAAAATCGCCAGAAATTCCGATCATTACGGAAAAAACGCATTTGGCCGCTTTTTGGACGTTCGTGGATTAATTAATGTGCCCCTATGAGTCAGCTTCCTGCTGATTGGCTCAGATCCACATTCCTAAGGGGGGGGAGTGAGTTCTTAGCATTCTTGAGGGAGGGGGGAGCAGGAGAGAGGAGAGAGCAGAGAGCTGCGTGTCTCTGGCAGAGGAAAACAGACACAACTAATCTTTTGACAGAGAACTCTTATGGCTGTATTTACATAGACCTTTCTGATAAAGCTTACTTAGTTTTTACCTTTCCTTCTCCTTTAACTCTAAACCATGGCAGAATTGACTGCAGACAGAATGGCAAAATTGTGAGATTCTAGCATATATTCCAAAAAAAATTTTCACGGTTGAACTGTTTAGTATTAGCACTGCCTGATCTAAAAGTCCATGTGCTGAATTTGGTCTATTAAATTATATTTATGGCTCCTGCCCAAAACAGCAGAAACTTTATCAACATCATTAGTTTAATCTAAATCAGAAAACTAGCATGGAAACTGTTGGATAATTCTTCTCTAGATTGCTCTAGATCAGTGACCCCAACCAGTTGTGGTTCCATTACATAGCACCCCAACAACCTCCTCACTCCCTAAGAAACAATAAAGGTTACTTCTGCACCTATTAATACTCCTTTTATAGTGTTACCATTGGTAAACTAAAATCATAAATATTACTGATTTCAGTATTTTCTGTACACATCTGTCATATTCAGCAAGTTGTCCTTATTGTTGCATATACAGTAACCAGCAGGGTTGCACATTCTTTATAGATAAATATCAATTTAAATTTCTACCCAGAAGCAGAAAGCCATAAGATGAATTAGGAACATTCCATACCTGGGGAAAGCCATAGATGCTAGTGATCTGATACATGACATTAGATACAGAAGACAGTAGGTGCCCTATGAATGCACTGGGAATCCTGTTCTGGATGCACTTGTAGTTAGGCACATAATCACTGCTCCCTGTCAGCATACTAAATGTACTGCTAATGGCTTTTCTCTCATTGGCCCAGGAATCATGGATATGGAATCCCAAGGTCACATTAGGCAGAATGTTCTGGTCCTGGTTGATTTCCTCAATGGCAAAAATGGCAGCCAGAAAGTGACGATAATATTGAAAAATGGAACTAGAATAAGAATGCATGTATGTGTATATATATTTATACATACAGTATATATTTATATATATATACAAATTAAAATCCAGCCAACAGTAATATCTAGGGCAATTATGGTTATTTGTATCCCACAATCAAGATTTTTTTTTCCATATTTATTCTGCAGAAAGCTTGGCCATACCTGAGTAAACAGCCTTAGAAGCTCCCTCCATTTGCTCAAGATAGCAGCTGCCATATTAGCTTGGTCTCACAGTGTCCATGCTGCAGCTCTAGGGGCTGGTAGCTCAGATCACACATTCTGATGGGAGGGGGAGTGAATTCTTATGAATTCTTCAGGGAGGGGGGAGCAGTAGAAGGGAGAGAGGAGAGAGCTGTGTAGACTCAAGGCCCGGGAATGAAGGATTTTTCTGAGAGAGGAAGTCTAATACCGAAATACATGTGTACATCCTGTGTTTCTTTTGATAGAGAAGTCAGTGCAGCGTTTCTGTGAGTGCTTATGGCTGTATTTACATAGACCTTTCTGATAAAGCTTACTTAGTTTATACCTTTTCTTTTCCTTTAAGGCAACAAGCAACTATTTTCATTCTGCTGGGGGAGCAGGGTGCATAGTACAAAACAAAATTACACATGTAATTGGAAAATACATGAAAGGCCTTATGATGCGGGCATTGGATTTACATTGAAGACTATTCTATTCTTTATACAGACAGATTCGTTCATCATTAGAAACTACCTATAAAAAATAAGACATAAGTAAGAAAATAACAGGAAGACAAAAATAACTACATTTAAAAAAACTAAATAAAAGTTACATAGATTAATCCCATCTGCAACAAATTAAATGCTAAGATAAAAGCAAATTCTCCTTAATACTGGAGATTAACCACAATGCCAGTATAGGTATGGGACCTGTTATCCAGAATGTTCGGGACCCGGGGTTTTGTGGATAAGGGATCTTTCTGCAATATGGATCTACATAACTTAAGTCTGCTAAAAATAATTTAAATATTAAATAAACCCAATAGGGCTGTTCTGCCCCCAATAAGGGGTAATTATATCTTAGTTGGGATCAAGTACAGGTACTGTTTTATTATTACAGAGAAAAGGGAATCATTTAACCATTAAATAAACCCAATAGGACTGTTCTGCCCCCAATAAGGGGTAATTATATCTTAGTTGGGATCAAGTACAGGTACTGTTTTATTATTACAGAGAAAAGGGAATCATTTAACCATGAAATAAAACCAATAGGGCTGTTCTGCCCCAATAAGGGGTAATTATATCTTAGTTGGGATCAAGTACAGGTACTGTTTTATTATTACAGAGAAAAGGGAATCATTTTTAAAAATTAGAATTATTTGCTTATAGAGGAGTCTATGGGAGATGGCCTTTCTGTAATGCAGAACTTTCTGGATAACAGGTTTCTGTATAAGGGATCCCATACCTGTACCAATGTTTGTGGCAGAGTATGGGCTTAAATTCTGTATAATATAAAAATATAGCAGGAAATAGTGACTCACTATTGGGATTGGGGTTCCGCATTGCACTGCAGGTTATTGCTACTAACATCCAATGAAGAGCAAGCCAGGCTGTAGCTTTCAATGATATAGTCAGTTTATTAGTTTTACTCATTATTATCTGTCATAATTAGTTAGTGCGTGTTCCATCTACCCCCCTATAAAGAAACATTTAAAAGAAATAAAGTTGCATTATGGCATACTTGAAAAAGAAGTACCATTTGTTTCATATTGCCCAGTAACACAGCATCAATTTTGCTGCAAATAAAAAAATATTTACTACAAGATCGAACACATTCTCACATAGCAGGGAATGTAATTAAAGTCATTAATGAAAAAAGATGAGTAACGTGGGACATGTTTCCTTTTTTTCAAAATGTTGAATAGCTTTTGCAGACCTGGAGAGCATTCAGTGACCCGTCCGCTAGCGTTAGGAAAATGGCGAGCAAAAGTGTATGTTCTTCTTACTAAAACAGTATTTTTTATGCCACAAAAACATGGCACCTTAGGCCTGGGCTCTCAATATGTGGATTGTGGCCAATGCCAGAGGGGCTGCTGTAAGATGCCATAGGCACTCACTATTTAGTAAGAGTCTTTTTGGGCCTCTGTCGGACTGGCCCACCAGGATATATAACCTTGTTGAGATTGTAAAGAGCTAAATCAATCCTGGATGACAAATAGTGACTGGAACCCGAACTGGAACCCAAAAAATACTCTCTGCACTTGGTTCTCTTAAAATTGTAAATGTCCCTAATTGCATGGATACAAAAGTAAATCCTTGTGCACAAGCTGATCTTAGTAAACACAAACTGTAACGAGTGAAGTCTAATACTTACAGCTCAGGGAGAGACCAGTAAGAATATTATTTGAAGATATTAACTGCTTTTCTCAGTTGTTCTCAGTTGTTTTAATGAAGAAATCAGTTGTGACTTATCAATAAATTCTGCACCTACAGTATCGTCTGTGACCTGAAGTCTATGCCAGTCTGTGTGCAGGGAACTTATTTATATAGTCTACGAAAGAAAGGACTGTGGCTGCTCTGAATATATCCTCTCCTTTTAATTGCAATTATATGTTAATCTAAAATTCCCCAAAAATAAGACATTATTGTTATGGGGACTGTGCACCAAATATATTTTGCTAATTCTGAACATGGTTGTTAAAGCCTTGCAACGCAAATAATGATGTAAGTAATGTAACCCTTTTCTGGCAAATGCTTCTATGAACATGGTAACACTCCGGCATACAAAGGGCAACTGTATCCTGGTGATCAGGCAAAGATGGGAACCCACAAGTGTCATATTAAAAAGGCATATCAGGCAAACAGCCTTTTTCTCAGTATGCAGGTTACAAGCCATTGGGTCAGGTTACATTGCTTGTGGCGTTAATTAGCAGACTTATCAGCATTCAGCTTCAATCCTGCCAGTATAGCTGATCTAATGGGCCTTTCTTTAGGCCTGAACTGGGATTCAAAACCTAGTGGAGTCAGATGATGAGGCAGTGAGCTGGGTAAAAGTTAGAAAATCTAGTATGGGATAAAGAGAGGCTGCTCTGAGATTTGTGCACCCCAACAGATTGTGTGAAGAAGGTGGGAGGGTGAACTCTGTATTTGCAGTTATAGATGAGGCTGATCTCTCTAACAGCTGGGAGAACAGTATCTCTAGTAGTGAGGGGAGGTGAGCAGAGCTAGGCCTAAACAGATTGTGATTATAGAGAATTTATTGTGATAGGGTAATCTGTTATCTGGATCGCTACAACTGAACAGTTTGGTGTATTCATGGTGCCAGGGTTTGGCATGTGGTTGATTGGGTAGACAAAATATATTGGGTGGGGCTGGGCATGACCCGGCTGTCTTGGTACATATTGGTACTAATGACAAAATTAATGGTAGGTAGAGGACCTTAAAGAGTGAGTTCAGGGATCTAGGCTCTAAGATTAAGGAAAGGTCTTTTATTCTAATTTTCTAAAGTTTTGTCTGTACCATGTGCAAGTTTAGGAAGACAGAAGCAGGTGCTTGGGGAGATAAATACGTGACTAAAGTCTTGGTGAAGGAAGGTTTGGGTTCCTAGAGCACTGGGATGATTTTTCCTTGGGTTACAATTCATATAGCCATGATGGATTGTGCCTCAATGGAATGGAGGTTCACTGTGCTAGAGGAAAGTATGACTATGAGGCTGGGGGAGTGTTTAAACTAGGCAACGGGCATGAGCTAGAGTATTAGGGGAAGCAAGTGTAGAATGGGCTTTGGGATTATTAAGGGGTCATGGGGGAGTAGTTTACCAGCTAAATCCTACTGTTACAATGTTAATAGTAACCTTAGATCTTAATAGTAAGGATTGTAGTGAATAGCTAATGTGGTGCTGCTATACAAAAGGGTATCCCATTCTCAGCCTAAAAACTGTAGGCCTGTTAGTCTGAAATCAGTGGTAGGAAAGGTGTAATAAGGGATAAGATACATGAGTACATTTTAAATAACAGTACCATGAGTTTGTGCCAGCATGGTTTTGTGCCTAATAGATCTTGCCAAACGAATTTAATTGCCTCTTATGAGGCGAGGAGCAGGAACCTCTACTCTGAGACTCTGATGTGACTTGGACTTTGCTAAAGCGTTTGATACAGTACCACACAGAAGGTTAATGATAAAATTAAGAAATATTGGTCTGAAACATAATATCTGTAATTGGATAGAGAACTGGCTGAAGGATAGAGTACAAAGAGTGGTGGTAAATGGAACATTTTCTAATTGGGCCAGTGTGGTTAGTGGAGTACCGCAGGGGTCAGTCCTTGGTCCTTTGCTTTTTAACTTGTTTATTAATGACCTGGAGGAGGGCATAGAGAGTAATGTTTCTATTTTTGCTGATGACACGAAATTGTGCAAAACTATAAGTTCCATGCAGGATGCTGCCGCTTTGCAGAGCGATTTGACAAAACTGGAAAACTGGGCAGCAAACTGGAAAATGAGGTTCAATGTTGATAGTTATGCACTTTATTATAAATAATATAAATGCAAGTTATACACTAAATAGTAGTGTGTTGTGGGGATCTTTTATTGAGAAGGATCTGGGGATTTTTGTAGATAACAAGTTGTCTAATTCCAGGCAGTGTCATTCTGTGGCTACTAAAGCAAATAAAGTGCTGTCTTGTATAAAAAGGGGCATTGACTCAAGGGATGAAAACATAATTTTTTAATAGTAACTTTTTATTAATTTACAACATGTAAGAAGAAGAAGGAAGAATAAGGGGAAAATGACAAAGGTGGAGGTTGGAGAGTACATAGGAGCAATTAGTCGAGCCAAGGATTCCATATCATCTCAAATGTTTGTGGACATCCTCTAGCTAAGTAAGTTAGAGCTCCAGCTTTCCCCCTTTATAGATGCAAAACTTGTAGCAGGACTGGCTACGTCCTGGACCAGGACTGGATACTATTTTCTTTTCTTCAAATAAATGCAAATACAAAGTATATTTATATGGAATTTTATACCCGTGTTAGAATTCCAGCAGTTTATTACAATTTGATCAGATTAGTGTCACTTCACAAAATGGACCTGAAACTGGAGAAAGTCAAAATGTTTCCTCAGGGTGGGTTTTCAAGGTTTCCTGTTGAATAACCATTATAGTGACCATAACTAGGATACCTAGCACAATGTCCACTTCCTGCAGGTAGCCTTTCATGCTCATTTATACATAGTGCCAGACAATGATTATTCAACTATGGTCTTAAGTGTATTGGCTTAACGTTTGAGTATTTTCAGTGTATTTTTGTGAAAAACATTCACTTTTACAGAATTTTGTGACCATTTATTTGCAAATAAGTCATCACTTGATCACTAATCACAAAGTGTTTTTCCAAAAATATATGGATTTGTACAGAAAATTTACTATTATGGTCGTTACACATTACACATGAACCCAGGGAATGTATTCTATTTGAAGGGGCTAAAGTGTCAGCCATAAAGATGTTTATTCACAATTTATATTTTGGGGTCTCAACATGTCACATAATTTTGCAAACCTATGAATATTGGGTTTCAAACAATAGAGAAGATCCATGACATTCATATATATGATGTTTTGACTTTGGACCCAAGAACATGTGGTAGATAATGTCCTGTAAAAATTGGCAGTTTGGTCGCTTGGCATTTCCTTTAAAAAAACAACTTTATCGGATTTTTGCATTTAATGGCACAAAAATACATATTTACTAGGGATAAAATCATTTCTTTACTGTACAGAGATTCACAGCAATTTTTTTTTTTTTTGCAAGTGGCCATGTACTTTGTTTCACCAAGAAAAGGTTTTTTTTGCCACGTTGCAAAACAAAAATTAGATATTTTTCATGCATTTTGTTTTGTGCAAGAAAATATTATTATTATAATTTTCATCCAGTGTTGAAATCCTTTTTAAAAGCGCAACCAGATTTTTTTATATTTAATTTTGAAATTTCACATGGGGCTAGCCATATTCTTCATTTCCCAGGGTGCCATAGCCATGTGACCTGTGCCCTGATAAACTTCAGTCACACTTTACTGCTGCACTGCAAGTTGGAGTGATATCCCCCCTCCCCCCCAGCAGCCGATCAGCAGAACAATGGGAAGGGAGCAAGATAGCAGCTCCCAGTAGGTATCAGAATAGCACTCAATAGTAAGAAATCCAAGTCCGGCTTGGGACTCCTCAAGTTACATGGGAGTAGGAGAAACAATAGGTTAGCTGAAAGCAGTTCTAATGTGTATACCATAAAAATCATGACAGTATCCCTTCATATAGCTTGGAAATTAAACATAAATTCAAAAGTGCTTACAAAATCACCCTGAGTAATTCTACCATCCTTTTTAAAAGTTTACTCTTCTTTAAAAAGGAAAACAGCTTGAATTTTTAGGAAGTCTTCTCAGCAATTTTTAATCATTCTAATCCAAAAGATTTGGGTTATTTATTTGTCCTTGGCTATGTAAAATGTTTTTAGAAACCAAATAATGTATTGAGATCTTCCACAAAGATTTCTTGATCATTTATTTAAACTGTACAAAGCAAAGCACATTGGTGTGCTTGGAATATACATGAAAAAGGGGTTTGTCATGGCCACGAAAAGATTGACATTACTAGGGAACTGCATAAAATAGCCTGCTGCAGTGAGATTCAATGCACAAGTAGAAAATAATCTAGCTCAAATCATCTTGCTCTATACCCGTGGTAGCTCCATAGTTCCCAGTGTGAGCTGGGAATTGGCTATACGTTTCATTCTGATGGAGAGCACTAGGGGAGACACCAATCAGACTTTCGCAATGCAACTTTGCATTGAACCACAAACAGCAATGTTTGCAACTAGAGATGTAGTGAACTGTTCGCCAGCGAACATCGGGTGTTCGCGAACGCGCAAGTTCGCGAACTTTTCGCGTACGTTCACAATTTGGGTTCGCATTGCGTTTTTCCGCTGCGTTTTTTCTCGGCATAAAAACGCTGCGCAAGCCATACATGGCGTTTTTCAGCAAATCCAGTTTCCATGGTGGTAATAGCGCGAAATAGCAAAAAACGCCGCGATAAATAGCGTGCATGCGGAAAATACAACGCACACTATTTTATCGCGACAAATAGGTCTGCCAGCTGCCTTTGCGATTTTACGCAACGCTGTGTCAACAACGTATTTTTCAGATAAATTTTTGCCCTTGATCCCCCTCCTGCATGCCACTGTCCAGGTCGTGGCACCCTTTAAACAACTTTAAAATTATTTTTCTGGCCAGAAATGACTTTTCTAGGTTTTAAAGTTCGCCTTCCCATTGAAGTCTATGGGGTTCGCAAAGTTCGCGAATATTCACGCTTTTTGGCGTTTTTTGAGGTTCGCTACATCCCTATTTGCAACTACACCTGCTGAACACAATGCTGAACATGCTGATTTCATCCAAACTTGCACATTGTTGTGAAGGACCTCTTTTCTATTTTATTTGCAGAGTAGTCTGTGCTATGGATGCATTGTGGAAACAAATCAGAACTTGCCACAGCTGAGCCTTGCTAAATTGTTTGCTAAAGTTTTAAATTCAATAATTAGCTATTTACACAATACTTTTTATTTATTTACCTTTAATGTTGAGAGAGTTTATGATTTATATTTAATATTTTTATTATATTAAATGACCTCTAGTGCTCACTGGGGGCTTAAAAAAGATAAAGTAGCACTTAGGGATAAATATAAGGCCAAGAAGTCCTGCACTGGAAACAAGGATGGCAAATATCTCCACCGCTGCTAAATATTTGCCTGTGGTGCTCACATAGGCCAGGATGAAGGAGATCCATACACTGCAGAACAGCAACATGCTGAAGGTTATGTATTGTGCTTCATTAAATATGTCTGGTAATTTACGGGCAAGATAAGCAACAAAGAAACTCACAAAAGCCAACAAGGCAATGTAACCAACCATTATGTAGAATGCACTAGGTGATCCCTCATTGCACTGCAAAATGATCTTTCCTGTTGCAGAGTGAGTGTCATAGTCAGGGAATGGGGGAGAGATTATGAGCCAAAGTGCACAGATGAAAACCTCAGGAAGTGTACATAGTAGAAGAATGTATTTAGGGACCCGGGTACCAACATAGTTCCTGAGCCGGCTTCCAGGTCTAGTGGCAGTGAAGGCAATAATAACAGTAATGGTTTTCCCCAAAATGGAAGAAATACAAATAGCAAAGATGATACCAAATGAAGTTTGTCTCAACAAACAGGTGACCTTTGTAGGCCTTCCAATAAATAGTAAGGAACAAAGAAAGGATAGCATGAGGGAAAGAAGAAGAAGGTAACTGAGCTCCTGATTATTGGCTTTCACAATGGGGCTCTTCTTGTATTTTAAGAAAATGCAAAAAACTGCAGATGTGAAACATGACAGAACCAAAGCAGTAGTGGTTAGAGCCACACCAAAAAGATCTTTATAAGAAAGGAAGTCAATGGCTCTCATGATACATTTATCTCTGCTCTCATTGGACCATTGGTCTTCAGGACATCTCATGCAATTGTCCATGTCTGAAACAAGACAAGAGGGATCATCTGACACATGATATAGTATTCATTGTGAGGCCCTCCAGATGTTATTTATCTATCATATCATAAAGATAACTTTTAAAGGGGATATAAAGTCAAAAATCCTAATCCTTGTGAGTGGTATTTAAAACAAACAATAAGTCTATAAATTCTTTATCTTTTAGAAGCCTTTGCATTTTTCTAATTTCTCCTTTTTTCCTGACATCAGCTTTGTTTACAGCTCCTGTAAACCTACATGGCCAGTGGCCGTGCCCTCTGTACCAGACTTGAAAAAAACACAAGCTCAGGACTGCCCTATACCAGACTTGGAAAAAAAGCACAGGACTTTTTTTTACTGGAGCATCATTGGTCAGTTGTTGATAAGAGGATGTTTGTCACTGTTTCAGCAGACAGTGAAACACACCCACTCTCTGCTACAGACTGAGAAATACTGCTTTGCCCTCTGATTTTGTTAGAACATCATCTGTTATAGTTTCTTTCTAGGGCTGTACATAAACACTAAGGGGGTCAAGAAGAATCCGATTCTTTTTCCAATTCTGATTTTTTTTAGCGCTAAAAATCACGGAAAAAAAAGTCACAACTTTTTTTAAATTTACTTTGTGACACTAGCTTTTGTAAAAGATACTGAAAAGTTACGGTTATCGTGCGGCAAGTTAAAAAAAGTTGCTGTTTCCACTACTTGTCTGTCTTGTCTACTTTTTCCCAGGCGTTTTTTCAGTTCAGATTTATTTTTTTTAAATCTGCCTGCAAATTTTGACTTTACATCACATTTAAGAGTCACTACAACCAGGGATGTATCCAGCTGAAGACTTTTTACTGTAACTACTTTTCTGGTCTGTTCTACAGAAAAGCTGTCTGGCCAACTTTGTGGTTTGATAAAACAGATGTGGGCAATTTATTCACATTAATCAATTACTCAATGCACACCTAACTCCAATGTTTCGGAACACAGGTCATTACGAAGGACCTGCATAAAATAGGATGATAGAATCCCCATGACAAAGGACTGTGTTCCGAAACGTTGGGGTTTTCTCAATCCACACGTGTCTGCTTTTTCTGTTTTATTACATTTTGTCCTACTGGTGGTATGTATATTATGCATTGTAATTGTATTTACTGTTTTGTGAATATTTTCCGTATAAAGAGCATTATATGTTAAACATACCATTTGCTGCCTTTTTGTGGCTAGTAGGTGTGCATTGAGTAATTGATTGATTTGTATTAATATTCTGTTTGCCCCTATGTGGGCTTGGGGAACAGATTCTCATTTGCACCCTTTTTCTTCTTTTTGCTGTCTTTGTTTTAAAGCCAGCTATTTCTGCTTTAGCTGACAAAACTATTTGTTTCAATGTATTCACATTGCCAAATAAGTGGTCAAATTGTCCAAAGTTCCTTACAAACCAAACTTTTGGATCACAGGAAAGTATCATTTTCAAATTTGTGCTGCATTCCTCAATTTTTGTAAAATGAACATTGAATGCCCTTAGGATAGGGCGACACAAAGGGGTCATTTACTGACGTTCAGATTTAATTAGTTGTGACTTTTTAGAGATTTGCTATGTGGTAAACAGGTAAAAATCTGAGTCCCCCAGTTTGCCAGCTAACACTTGCCAAGTTCATGTAGAAGTCAATGACAGATGCCCCTACCCTGGAGGATGCTTCTTTCCTTCTAAACCTTTTTGATGCTGGTCTTTGGTGCGACAATATGAAAATGTAAAAGTTTTTGTGCATTTTCACGACTTGTCTGTGACTTTTTCCTGCGCATACCTTTTCAGTATATATCAGACATTCGTGGAAATGAGTTAGTTTCGTTTTGAGTTTATTCAAAAATTTGAACAATCTAAACTAAACGTTCCCTGGTCATCCCTATTAACTGCCATTGGTAACACTCTTAGCCACACTTGCCTGGCATTCAGGGATTCAGGAAACATTTTAGTTGCCCCATCGTGCACAATGATTTAGGGATTGTCACCCATTGTGTTCCTCACTAGGTGCCATATATAATACATTACAGTCAGAGAGCAGGCATAAGGGACCTTGCAACCCTCTTATAACTTATTTTTTAGCATTTAGGCCCTAGCTGGTATTGGGAACATGAAACTTTACCTTAATAGAGCAAGATTGGTGGCATGAATATTTCCTATTACAAGGTTCTGCCAACTTTTAACCAATTTGTCATGTATTAGTTAGCATTACCTACCTGGCAATGGGGATATTTCTCCTTCTGAGCACTGAACACACTCATAACAGCAAACGTGTTTTCCCTTCACAAAAGTTTTTCTGTAACCAGGGAGACAGCTGGCACTGCACCTTGAGACTGGGATCTAAACATTTAAATAAGAAAATGTGTTGAAATTATTCTTTCCTTCTTTTTATATTATGAAACTGCATAGCTATATATAATTTCCATACCCATTTATACCTCTAAAACACAGGTATGCATATGTATATGTGTGTACTGATGTATTATATTTTCTTATGTGGAACCAATAAATCTATGTAGAACAGATTTGATCATGATAGCTGTTGTCTGTGCCATAAAGCCAAACATGTATTTATAATCTAATCTTAATAATCTAACACACATTTTTAGAAAAAAGTTATATAGGTATCTTGCATTCCCTTTCATATCCCATATAAATGTATACAGTACCCCATTAAAATGAGATGCCCATAGGATGGCCTCTTTGTCAATGGCGAGTCCTGGAGACTGAGATGAAATAAAGGTCCCAACATGTCTTGTAGTCACTGTTTTATTATAGAAAATGTTCCAGTTTATTATATCAAAATGCCCCAGAACTACTCCTTTCTCATTAAAGAAAATTTCATCCCCAGAGTCAGTTCTGAAATGGATTTCCTTAAGGTGCTGGTTTAACTACAATAAAAATAGTGACCTATTAAGAACAGCTCTACAATCTATTCAAAAGACAAGTTCAGCTGTTCAACAAAGACCTGCAAAGCATAAATCTAGACATTATAGGAGGATGGTGTATTTTTTTTTGTCCATGTGCTCATGGGTCAATACTGACTCTTCGTGCCCTCTGGTTCTCTGCAGCATTTTGCTAATATGGCCAGTTTTGCCAACTATTGGGGTACTTATAGCCCAGTGTATCATTAAAGTGGACCTGTCACCCAGACATGAAAATCTGTATAATAAAAGTCCTGTTCAAATTAAACATGAAACCCAAATTAATTTCTATATTAACACATCCAAACCCATTATAAAGGCATTTAAAAATCCCAGCTGTCAATCATATAGTGCTTGCCCCGCCTCTATGCCTTAGGCATAGAGGTGGGGCAGACAGTAACTTTAGCTTTCCATTCAGCACTTCCTAGATGTCACTGCACATCTCACTTTTCCCCTCCCTCCTCCTCATCTAACTGTGTAGCCAGTGCATGGGCCTGGGCATCAGGTCCCCCATTCTGGCACATAAACAAGATTTTGGCATGATACAAAGCTTGCCTTAATAACAGTGCCCACAAAATGGTGCCTGCCTGCTTGCTTTGATTGAGTAATTCCAAGACAGAAGGAAACAAGATTTATATTATTTATATAGAGTAAGTGAAGTTTATTTTGCTCAACTAACAATATAGAAAATAATTTGGACTTATTTCTTAGGGTGACAGGTCCGCTTTAAAGGGATGTCCTTCAAAAGATCTACTGAGATGCAGTATCTAACCTCTTGTAAAGCAGTGATGATTTCTCTGCATGGGGGGGATGTGCAATTCTGCAGCAACAGCAAGAAAATTATGATACCTCTGAAAATCGGGAGGTAAATTGGATATTCCCTACACAATATATCTTGGGGACAGGGGTATGGCATTATGCCATATGTATGGGACTCTTATGATAGTAGACACTTATTTCCCACTGTAGCTTCATATTTTCTCATCCTTGTCAGCAATATCCTTGGCAAAGGAAGCTCTGGAAAAGCTTAGAATCCTATGGGTAGCCGTGTGGTTTTACTGAGCATATTCTGTTGTATTATCAGCAGGAAGTTACAATAAAAAATTTAATGAAGGTATATATATATCTGTCCTGTCTGGTCTCTAGTAAGGTGCATTATTTCTAACCTTATGCCATGTTTGATTTATGTAATAAAGCAATTTTTAATATGTTATAGCATAGGTCATTCCTAGCAACTTTGCAATTGGTTTTTATTATTTATTTTGTGTCTAAATTATTATTATTTTTGTGTCTTGTCAGCTTTTAGATGGAGGTCACTGACCCCTGCAGCCAAAACTTTTTTTCCCTATTTTTACTTTTTTTAACTGATCTTTCTATTCAATCCATCTCCTATTCATATTCCTGTGTTTTGTTCAAACCCCTACCTGGTTGAATAAGACCCTAGCAACCAGATAGCTGCTGAAATACCAAACTGAAGAGCTGCTGAACAAACTTAATCACTGAAAAAAACATTAAAAATTGTGTTAGAATATCAAAGTCTGCAACATATTAAAAATTAATTCAAAGAGAAACAACCCCCTTTAAAGTCATTTATGGGAGGTATACAAATAGTATTTAATTACATTTTAAAATGCCTGAATGACATGCATATAATACAGAATACAGAGGCTCCCGTATTTCTTGCCGAGTTTTTTATTCAAGTTAATAATTCCTAATGTATTTATTATCCCATAACGATTCTCTAATTCAATTTTTTATTGGTTTTCTACAACCAATAATGTGGTTAATATAATAAACCTTTCTAAACAATTAGTCATGTGAGAATGTTGCGCTATTGCCAAAAGCAAAGGTAACACTTTCTCTTCTTTCCATTCCCAAATAACCCTGCTTTATACAACATTACTCATTGGCTTTAGAACCTTCTAAAGGGATATCATTTTAATGAAATTAATGCAAAGCTGTTTGTATGAAACTTTATATTTTAAAACAAAGTACAAAGGGACTCTGCTTTGGACAATAAGGGGCCCATTTACTTACTCACGAACGGGCCGAATGCGTCCGATTGCGTTTTTTTCGTAATGATCGGTATTTTGCGATTTTTTCGGAAAATTATCGCGACTTTTTCGTTACCAATGCGATTTTTGCGGAAAAACGCGAGTTTTTCGTAGCCATTCCGAAAGTTGCGATTTTTTCGTAGCGTTAAAACTTGCGCAAAAAGTTGCGATTTTTTCGTAGTGTTAAAACTTGCGCAAAACATCGCGCCTTTTAAGTTTTAACGTTACGAGAAAAGTGCAACTTTTCACGCAAGTTTTAATGCTACGAAAAAATCGCAACTTTCGGAATGGCTACGAAAAACTCGCGTTTTTTCGCGCAAATCGTATTGGTAACGAAAAAGTCGCGATAATTTCCGAAAAGTCGTAAAGGCGCCGAAAAAATTGCAAAAAATACGAAAAAGTCGCAAAATGTTCGTTTTCCAATCGGAATTTTTCCAATTCGGTCGGAATTCGTGTCTTAGTAAATCAGCCCCTAAGACTCATTTTAGGTGCTTTTAAAAGCTTTTTGTTTTAATTGCAGAATTAGCTTGAACACATTTAATACCTGTGTTGGCATCAGTCCATTTGTTGTTTTATCAGGATGCAAGATGGTTCCACCACTGGTTTTATCAGTATACATAGCATGGAGTGCATGGGCCCCAGCATATACAGCAATGTACATACTGTATGTTAATCTGAAATAATTCACATCATATCCATAATGCTCAAGTCGCTTTAATGTATCATTGGCATTACATAAACGGTAGGATCTGGATGGAGACTTAGGAAAGGCTTGTGCAGAGTGACAACCAAACACTTCTAACCAAACTGCAGCAGTAAATGGGTCTTTAGGAAACCTTGAAGGATCAGCCTTGTAAAGAAAGTCTTTTAGCCCTGGAATGTTTCCTTGACAAAAAAATATAACAAGGGATCCATTAAACTCATTATTATATAGTTCCCCTGAAGCTGATGCCAAAGGGGACAGCATTAGCCACACCACATTAGTTGATAAGTTATATAGATAAATAAGACAAAACAGAAAGATTACTGTTCTACTATATACTATGACAACACTGGCATTTGCCTGCCTTATTGCTTGCAAAGCAAAGCGTAAACTTGAACCATCTCTTTCACCAATCTGTACAAGGAAAGCTACACAGATTCCATTCTTAATGATCTCAGTCTTCATCTCTTCACTGGCTTTCTGGTGCGTCTCATCATCAGAGGATATCATCCCTACCCAGTTCCAATTAAAAGCCTTGATGAGCTGGATGATTACTTGGTACTGGGCAGTTTCACTTGGCACTGTTCGATAGAATAATGGGAAGCGGATTCTGTCACTGAATGCAGGATCCACAGCTCCGTAACTAACCTGGGTAACAATGAAATATGTAGTTAAAAAGAAAAAAAAGAAAATATAGACCATTTAAACCTCTTCATAACTGCTCTACCACTCAATCAAGTCTATAAAATATATTTTTTTTATTAATGTGTATAGATCCAACTAAATTAACTAAGTGAATGGAGATAGAAACACTGTCATTGCAGTACCTTCACATCAAGGCACTCTGCTCTAGTATTTAATAAACGTTACAAAACAAGAAGGCCCTGTATCCTTCAGAAGTATGGTATATAGAATTGCAAAGTTGTACTGTATGGTTGGAAGTTGCCTATGTGTCTGTCAGCCAGTATCTGAATTCTTCATAGTGCAGCAATATGGAGAAACTGTGTGAATCTCCAAACTCAGGAATTAAATCCTTTACTGTATTTCTACAACAAAAAGACCTGTCTATGCAGCAATAGATACATTTTGCTAGATATATTAACTAGATACATTATGCTAGATATATTAACTAGATACATTTTGCTAGATATATTATCTAGATACATTATGCTAGATATATTAACTAGATACATTATGCTAGATATATTAACTAGATACATTATGCTAGATATATTAACTAGATATATTATGAACTGCATCAATTGTGCAGTGATCACACAGCATTTCAATGGTACTGCTTCTACGTTGTGATGAGCCAACATCACTACTAAAAAAATTAATTAACTGTGTATTTGTTTTAATAGTGTTTTTTCCTATTAAGTGTTAGGGCTCTGGTACACGGGGAGATTAGTCGCCCGCGGCAAAACTCCCTGCTCGCGGGCGACTAATCTCCCCGAGTTGCCTTCCCTCTGCCATCCCACCGGCGAACATGTAAGTCGCCGGCGGGATGGCAGACGCGGCAGCGCGATTTCGCGCAAATCGCCGAAAAAGACTCGCGAGGCTTTTTCGGCGATTTCCCGAAATCGCCCCGCCGCGTCTGCCATCCCGCCGGCGACTTACATGTTCGCCGGTGGGATGGCAGAGGGAAGGCAACTCGGGGAGATTAGTCGCCCGCGAGCAGGGAGTTTTGCCGCGGGCGACTAATCTCCCCGTGTACCAGAGCCCTTACTGTTTTCGTTTTCTCCATGGAGACATTTTTTGAAGACATGAAAAATCAGTGATTCATTTAATTTTTTTTAGTGGTCTCATCTACTAATTAGCTACCATTTAATTACTGCTCCATCCATCATGTCAAATTACTCTGAGTTTTTCTTTGGTGAGCTCTAATCTCACATTTTAATTAATCAGAGCCTATTAGTTTATTATAATTCAGAAAACTTGGAAACTGTTGGATAGCTCATCTTTAGGTTGCTCTAGTTGATAAAAAAAAAAAAGGAAAACACAGAATTAATGTTATATTCTTCGTTTAAGTAAATCACCAACAAAACATGGAGGCAGTGGTAAAGTATTCATAATGGAAGGATGTTTGTCTGCAGCTTATTTTATCAGGAACGTTTGTAAAGAATTTTAGTGGGAAAAACAAATCTTAATTTTATTCAGAAGTAAGGGTCAAGAGAAAAACAAAATTGACACTGTCACTACATAGGGGCTGATTTACTTACCCACGAACGGGTCGAAATGAGTCCGATTGCGTTTTTTTCGTAATGATCGGTATTTTGCGATTTTTTCGTATTTTTTGCGATTTTTTCGGCTTCTTTACGAATTTTTCGTTACCAATCCGATTTTTGCGTAAAAACGCGAGTTTTTCGTAGCCATTACGAAAGTTGCGTAAAATCTGGCGATTTTTCGTAGCGTTAAAACTTACGCAAAACTTTGCTCCTTTTAAGTTTTAACGCTACGAAAAAGGCGCAACTTTTCGCGTAAGTTTTAACGCTACGAAAAAAGCGCAACTTTTTACGCAACTTTCGTAATGGCTACGAAAAACTCGCGTTTTTACGCAAAAATCGTATTGGTAACGAAAAATTCGTAAAGAAGCCGGAAAAATCGCAACAAATACGAAAAAGTCGCAAAATGTTCGTTTTCAAGTCGGAACTTTTCCAATTCGGGTTGGATTCGTGGGTTAGTAAATCAGCCCCATAGAGTTTCAAAACCCCTACAATTGTAACGGTTGACAATCACAAGTGGCCACAATTTTATCTATTTAAAAGGGAGATTCTCCAACTGATCTTCAAACTATTAATCACTCATGACGTCACTGATTGATCATCCATTTACAGTCTCCTTCCATTACATGGCACCCCAACAACCTCCTCACACCATACGAGACCATAAATGTGACTTCTCAACCAATTAATACACTTTTTATAGTGTTATAGTTTCAGTATCTCCTGTACACATATTGTACATTAACTAAAATCAGTATTTCCAGTACACATCCATCATATTCCTGCATATAGAGTTCCACCAGGGTTACACATTCTTTATAAATAAATATCCATTCACATTTCTACCCAGAAGCAGAAAATGATAAGATGAATTAGGAACATTTCATACTTGTGGAAAGCCATAGATGCTAGTGATCTGATACATGACATTAGATACAGAAGACAGTAGGTGCCCTATGAATGCACTGGGAATCCTGTTCTGGGTGCACTTGTAGTTAGGCACATAATCACTGCTCCCTGTCAGCATACTAAATGTACTGCTAATGGCTTTTCTCTCATTGGCCCAGGAATCATGGATATGGAATCCCAAGGTCACATTAGGCAGAATGTTCTGGTTGCTGTTGATTTCCTCAATGGCAAAAATGGCAGCAAGAAAGTGACGATAATACTGGAGGGAGGTACTGGAACAAGAAAAAGCAAAACGACAGTACATTTGTAGATGGATAGATAGATAGATAGATAGATGATAGATAGATAGATAGATATACACAGTATATATATGAGTGTGGTATTACAGCATGATAAAGTGGTTCGTTCTCCCAGTTGAGGTACCCAAAAGAATCCAGCCAACAGTAATATCTGGAGCAATTAGAGTTATTTCTGTCCGACAATCATGACTTTTCCCCATGATTTCAGGCATATTTATGAAAAATCTAGAATTGAGCTGGCTAAGAAAATGTTCCAGTTATTATGATTTTTTCAACAAATACAGATTGTTGGCTTATGAGAGAAATAACAAAGTTCTGCAGTGTGAAATCTTGACAAATATATGCAGAACTGTAGTGCAGCAGTGCCAGTGGCTGGGAAATTGGGAAATACATGAAAAGGTTTATAATGGGGTCATTGGATTCATATGGATGGACTTTAAAGAATAAGTAAACCTTTTATTTTAAAATAAACCCCTTATTTTTTTCACAAGCAGCTTGACTGTCTTTTACTGACCTCCTTCTCTAGCACTAACCCTGCCCCCTTTTGCTTTCTGAGCCCTCCTTCTTTCTCTGACTACGATACCCACAAAGATGTGCCTACTGTGCATGCCTGATTGATTCTTAAATTCCAAATAATATAAAAATGTAGCAGGAAATAGTGACTCACACAGGAAGGACAGGTAATTCTTTCTCAGGATGGGCCGTAAAGGTTTCTCTCTCTGTGTTTATTAAAGCAAATATATCAGTCAGGACTCCCAAGCATGATGTCCCCTTCCTGCAGGTAGCCTTCCGCAGATTGGCCAATCAGTGAGCAGGCAGGGGGATTGGGGTTCCTCATTGCACTGCAAGGTAATGTCCCTAACATCCAAGTAACAGTAAACCAGGCTGTAGCTTTCATTGTTATATTCAGTATATTCACTTTCCTCATTATTAGCCAACTTTCATAACAAGTAAGTGCATCTTCCTTCTACCCCCTATAAAGAAATATTTACAAAATTAAAGTTGGATTATGGCATACCTAAAAAAGTTACCTGCTAAGAAGTGTTTGTTAGATGAGCACTATGGAGCCCGCTCTTGTTGCCCTTAGTGCTCTATTACTTGCATCCCAGAGAGTAGTAAAATAGCCCTACAGTCTTTACGCCAAAGTCATTGCCTTGCCACAGTGCAGCCATAAAAGACTTTCTTTCTAATCTCTAATGGACAGAAGAGTTCTGAATGTTCCATGCTGATGGAGCAGACATTTAATGGATCAAGTGCACAGGCTAAGCCTTTAGTCAATAATTGTGTGTTAGGATAAATTTATTTGTCTTTTTTTTTTTCATTTGAAAATTTTGGTTTATTTTTCCTTTACAAGTGATACAGAATAGAAACATTAGGGATAAAGAGAGAAGAGAGGAGGTAAGTAGGAGGGGGGGGGGGGAAAGGGGGGGGGAGTCCATGCATAGCAATGCCATTTTTTGGTTGCAGAGGTGTTTCTTTCTTCTTTTTTTTTCCTTTTCCTTTTTGGTTAGTAGGAGGGTGGCCTTGGTTTATTTGTTGGGAGTAGTTTCTTGCTTCTTGTTTGTTTTTTATTGCAATTTTAGGTGGTTGTTGCGGATTCCATTATCCAGGTTCTCCATATGTGTTGGGTAACTTTATCCTTGGTTGTTGTTGTTGTGGAGTATTGTGCAGCATGTTTTCGTGGGTAAGGTTAGAGTCTGTGAGATGGATTAAGTGCTCTTTAGATAGGATAGTGCTTGTTTTCCACAGTCTGGGAATTAGTAGTCTGGCTAAGGTGATGATGTGGAATGTGAGTGTTTGTAGTTCAGGAGGTAAGTCCTGTAGTCCATGGTTGAGGAGCGCTAATGGTGCGGTTAGTGGAATGTGTATTTTCATTGTATCATAAAGTAGTTGCGAGACTTCTATCCAAAAAGGGGCGAGTACTGGGCATTCCCACCAAATGTGTATTAGTGTCCCTTTTTCGTTATTGCATCTCCAGCAGTTTGGGGGAGACGTTGGATACATTTGGTGGAGGGTTGAAGGTGTCTTGTACCATCTATATAGGATTTTCCTTTGGTTTTCTATGTGATTAGTGCACTTGGAGTATTTATAGGCTGCGTTAGCTGCTTGGAGCCACTGAGTTTGTGTATGAATTTATTTTTCATAGCAAATAATGTGCTGTAGTACCTGCCCAGCACTGAAACATCTATATGGTTTGTCCCAGGCCAAACACTGGTGCATCACAATATTCTAAAAAGTATGGTACAGAGGAAAATCAGAAAGGAATACAAACAGTGAAGGATTATCTGCAAGTCAGTAAAATACCGAAGTATACATGTTTTTTATTATAAAACATTTCCACACAAAGCCAATCAGCAACTCTTGCCTAGTGTTGTGGCATTAGTTATTTACTCAGATTAATGACTTTTAAGAAAAATGTATTGCTACTATTTTAAACAACAGGATCAGACTTTGCGGACTGTCTTGAGTGTATTAATAAACAAATGCTGGCAATAAAGGACCCCAAGACTAGTCCACAGTCTCTTCGGGAAAAGAAAAGCAGTGCTTATACCACCTGAGGATATCTTGCACTGCCCAGAAGGGTTTTACATTTGCTTCTTAGCCTTTGGGAGAACTTCAGTTCAAGTTGTGATTTTGTGATTCTGTTTGTTTCTTTTGTGTGACTTATTCTTTTTGAGTTTTATTCCTTGTTGCTGTTGCTAGTTCTACCTCTCATGCCTTCCCATTGGCTGGAATGTACAGCTATGACAAGTGTTCTCCCCTGGTACATCTTATTATAATGTGTATCTTTATAATATGCTTTGCTAAGTTGTTACACCTTTTCATTTTTCTTAAGAACCGGTACCTTTTTCTCTCTCTATGTTACTTCAGGGCAAAACTGCATCATTTTAACAATGATACTGGTTAATATGCAATTACACTTGGTATCATTCAATGCTAAAGATCTGTTTTTTGAACTGGCCTAAAGAGGAAAAAATTGATATCCTGTGCTTGCAGGAAACCAGTCCCACCCCTCACTACAAAACTCCTTCTTTACGAAAGTTTATTATAATCACTCATTTTGGGTCTGCTGCTAAAGCATATATCCTGGTAAATGTATATGCACCCAACTCTCACCAGACCAACAAATTTATAAACAAGATACTCCAACAATAGTACTGGGATTAGATCTTAAATCGATTAACACCATCTTATTGTAATGGGAGATTTCTATATGGTCCTGGACCCATATCAACAACAAATTTCCTATATTGAAAGGTCCATCAATGCAAACAGCTATAAACCTATCTATAAGTTTACAACATTCATAAAAGTATTTGATCTCCAGCTCAACTCTCATATTCTGATATAGGCCTAATTCTTTTGAACAAATACCTTTTACAAAATATAAAACAGGTTTATATTGGTTTATATCGGACCATGCTCCGGTCAGCATTCTTTAGACAGACCATGCCATGGTCGGGATGTGTCTAATTTGAATTCAGTTCCACCTCCATTTTCAGCCTGGTAGTTAAACAATTCTATTCTATCTAAAAAAAAGAGAACATTGACTATTTACCTACTCTTACATCAGAGTTTATAAGCATAACTTACTGATTTTAAGCCAGACAAGTTAAGGTGTGCATACAAAGCAAAGTGCCCGTATTATAGCTTTAACATCTGATATTAAGAAAATCAAAAATAAACTTTGACTGAATCTACAATCAACCAAATCTTAAGCCAAACCCAACCACTGCAAACTTCTCAAACAAAAGTATAGACACAACAATTAATGTGGGCGACTGCTGTTTGTCAAACTTAAAGAAGCTAAGGCCAAAACCAGAATCTTGCAAATCAAACCAATGACAGTAGAACCTATACTAATACTCTTCAAATCACAGAGGAATTTGCAAATTTCTACTCAAATACAACCTTAATAAAGATCATAACACCCCCCAGCCTACAACCACGTCAATTGACCAGTTTCTTTTGACAACTTACCTGTTGTTTCAGGAGAAAACCTAAACTTACTAACTCAACCCAAAGTGTTACTGATGATAAAAACCCTTAAACTTAATACATTTATACAATTTAAGGGATCATACTTCTCCCAGAGATGAACTATTCCTAGCCATTATCACAACTATTCCAAAACCTGAAAAGGACCCTAGCTATGTGGCAAACTACTGCCCAGTTTCCCTTTTAAATTCTGATACAAAGCTCTATCAAGTTGGGTTCATTCCTGCAAGATAAGCCCCTAATAATACAAGAAAATGAATGAATATACAGTAACACTACATGTTAACACCAACAGAAACTCATGCCTAGTGGTCTCATTAGATACCAAAAAGGCCTTAGACAGGATAGCCTGGCCCTTTTTAAAAGCAGTCTTTATTAAATAAGGATTCTCTGGCCCTATCTTAAACATTATTCTGGCACTATACAATAACCCCTCGGCTAGGATTGTGCCAGTGGCTATAACTCTCACTTTTTTATTTGTTCAGTGGGACTAAACAAGGCTGACCCCTTCTCCCTTCTGCCATTTGCATTGCTAATGTAAACTTTGGCAAAATCAATAAAAAAAACCCCAAAGGATATTTAACAGGGTCTCAATGTTACAAGATTTCATTATTTGCAAATGATGTAATGTTGTCCCTGACTGACTGTATAAACTCCCTTCCGGCTCTTTTTGATATCCTGTCCCAATTTTCTCTGGTTTCTCGATATAGTAAATCCCACTAAAACCGAAGTGCTCCTCATCTGGATTAAGCATGTCTGTAAAAAATTTGTTTAAGGAGAACTTCAGTCTGCTTATGTCTCAGCTTACTCAAGATTGGATGTATAAACATATCTTCTGGTTGGGTAGAATTTTGGTTATTAAAAATAACTTGCTTCCGAACATCCTATATCTTTTACAAATACCTAACAATTTATTTTAATCCATTTGACATTTGCTCTCTAAATTCATTACAAAAAATCCAATTCATTCTACTTTCCATACTGTCCATACTTGGACTTACTGGGCTTCTTTTCCCATAGAGTAAAAGTAAAAGTGTTTCATAATGTCATGCCAACTATGCGGCTATGTTTTTCTTACTTTCTTCCTTTGTGTTGTTGTAATACTGTTTTAAACTGGAACCTCAAGTTCAATAAAAATTATAAGTTAAAGAATATATAGAAAACACAAACTGTAAAAAATGCAGGTTAGTACTTACAGCTTAGTGAGAGAACATTAAGTCTATCATTTGAAACTATCAATGGCTTTTCTGATTTTGTTCCATATCAGTCCATTCAGCTGCATGTACCAGTATGCTTTAATGAAGAAATCATTTGTGGCTTATCAAGATATTCTGCATCCATAGTATAGTATGTGAAATCAAGTCTATGTGCAGGGAACTCATTTATATAGTCTGGCAAGGAAAGGACTGTGACTGCTCTGCAAATAACCTGTTGTATTGTATTCTGAAATTCCCCAGGAATGAGACTTTATGGTTATGGGGACTGTGCACCAAATATATGTTGCTAATTCTGAACATAGTTGTTAAGGCCTTGCAATGCAAATTTAATGTAAACCGAGGCCCAAAAAGACCCTACCAGCCCACTAAATAGTGACTTTATGTGGTATCTTACAGCAGCCCCTCTGGCATTTGCCAGTACAGGTATGGGATCCCTTATCCGGAAACCCATTATCCAGAAAGCTCCAAATTACGGAAAGCCTGCCTCCCATAGACTCCGTTTTAATTAAATAATTCAGAATTTTAAAACTGATTTCCTTTTTCTCTGTAATAATAAAACAATACCTGTACTTGATCCCAACTAAGATATAATTACCCCTTATTGGGGCAGAACAGCCCTATTGGGTTTATTTCATGGTTAAATGATTCCCTTTTCTCTGTAATAATAAAACAGTAGCTGTACTTGATCCCAACTAAGATATAATTACCCCTTATTGGGGGCAGAACAGCCCTATTGGGTTTATTTAATGGTTAAATGATTCCCTTTTCTCTATAATAATAAAACAGTACCTTGTAATTGATCCCAACTAAGATATAATTAATCCTTATTGGATACAAAACAATCCTGTTGGGTTTAATTAACGTTTTATTGATTTTTTAGTAGACTTAAGGTATGGAGATCCAAATTACGGAAAGACCACTTATCCGGAATACCCTTGGTCCCGAGCATTCTGGATAATGGGTCCTATACCTGTACTACAATAAGGCTCACATCTATAACTATAAGGCTTACAGTAAGCCTGACAGAAGTTGCATTATTTTGCTGTTACATTTCCCTCACTTTGTGGTGGGTGGGGTTTGATTAGCTGCACCTGAAGACAGTATAAATAGAACATCTGGGACTCCAGTGGAACTTGCTCTAGTGCAGTGATCCCCAACCAGTGGCTCAGGAGAACATGTTGCTCCCCAACCCTTTGGATGTTGCTCCCAGTGGCTTTAAAGAATTTGCTTATTTTTGAATTTCTGGCTTGGAGGCAAGCTTTGACTGCATAAAAACCCAGTGTAAAGTCAAACAGAGCCTTCTGTAGGCTACCACCAATATAGGGGCTATCAAATAACCAATTATTGCTCTTAATGGGGCTCCCTGTTTAGTGGATAGATGTTTTTTAAGTGCTCATTAAGTGGGTCTCCATAAGTGGAGTGGAAAACATAGGACTTAAACAAAAGAAGTTTACAGCAAGGTAAAACGTGTTATAACTTGTTCTGAAAGGAACAGTAACACCAAAAAATGAAAGTGTTTTAAAGGAGGGGTGGCCAAGACATCGATCGCGGTCCACCAGTCGATCCCCCGTGGATTTCTAGTGGACCGCAACGATGCTGGGGGATGCGGAAGTATGGCGTGGGTATGGAAGCGCGGTGCGTTTATTGGGAATGTGTTTTTTTTTTTGCGTCGCATACGTATGCTGCGTTTTGGGGGAGGAGTAAATGGTAGATAGCCAGTGGACATAGTCTGGCCACCCCTGTTTTAAAGTAATTAAAATATAATGTACTGTTTTCCTGCACTGGTAAAACTGGTGTGTTTGCTTCAGAAACACTACTATAGATATAAATGAGCTGCTGTGTAGCCACGGGGTCAGCCATTCAAGCTGGAAAGAAGGAGAAAAGGCACAGGTTACATAGCAGATAACAGATAAGCTCTGTAGAATACAATAGTGTTTTATCTGTTATCTGCTACGTAACCTGTACCTTTTCTCCCTTTTTCCAGTTTCAGTGGAATAATAAAAATGTGTTTATACTCTCAATAGTAGTGTGTTAGGGGTATTGTTAACTGAGAAGGATCTGACAATTTTGTTACTTGTCTAATTCCAGGCAGTGTCATTCTCTGGCTACTAAAGCAAATAAAGTGCCGTCTTGCATAAAAAAGGGCATTGACTCAAGGGATGAGAACATAATTTTGCCCCTTTATAGGTCCCTGGTAAGGCCTCACCTTGAGTATGCAGTGCAGTTTTGGGCTCCAGTCCTTAAGAAGGATATTAATGAGCTGGAGAGAGTGCAGAGACTGCAACTAAACTGGTAAAGGGGATGGAAGGGTTAAACTATGAGGTTAGACTGTCAGGGTTGGGTGGTGATATTGAGACAAAATAAAAGTGGAGATAGATTTGTTGGATTTCCCACCTTATTCACAAACCTCTATCTCCACTTTTGTGAATTTATCTTTTAAACAGACGGTTTGCAGATCTAGTCTTTTGGATGAGATTTTACCAATATTTTGTTATATATTTAGCTCTTAGTAAATCTGTAGGTGCCATCAAACCCAGTCCCACAGCTACAGGAGCCTTGGAATAAGGATTTTACCAGCAGAATTTTGCATTTCATTTGCCATTTGTCATTTCATTTTGGGGGCATTTCCTGATGGGTAATTTGAGTTTGCCCAGGGAAACTATACATAATTTCTTTCAGGAAAAGCTGGGCTTTCTAATGTTTTCTATATTTCTGTGTAATTTCACTTCTGTAACAAGATTTAAGGGTCTATATACCTTGTTATCTAGCCCCTACTCATTACTGGGCAGCAGCAATCCAACTCACCCACCAACATGCCCGGTGAAAAGAGGTCCAACAGGACTAGGACCCACCGGGTCTTTATCCAGTGCCCTGTTGGGCCAGTCCAACCCTGTACCCCAGTATCCCAGTGTGGGTGCCATTGTGCACTGCAGGTGGCACTGCAGCTAAAACTAAAAATTTGCCTGGGAGGCTTTATTTTTCCTTATAATAAAAATGTATACAATATATTCCCCAATGGGGCCCTTACCAGAGGTGTGAATTGGAGACTGGGTGAAACCAAACAAAACAGAAGAGCTTAGAATTGGTCTGACAGAGTTACACTGAGCTTTACTCCATTTTGAAAATGTCAGGAAAAAATGTCCTTGAAACGTATAAATGTTGTCTAAACAACAAATTCACAAAAGTGTCTATAAACTGTCTTTCTTTCACCAAAAACTGAAAAGTAGCGGTTAAGTCAGAATTTAGGTGGATTTCTGTTTGTGAATCTGGAGAAAGTATTTTCCACCAGATTCTCCACCACTTTTACTCCAAAAAAGGGCTCTCTCCACTTTGTGAATTCCCCCCATTGAGTTTATTACTCTTACATTGTTGCAATACTTGCAATGTGATGTGAGTGATGTACCCTCCCCATCTTTACCTCTGACATAGCCTCTCTGGCCTGCTTTATTTTTCTTTAGCAATATACAACTTTTACAATCTTTTATGGCCCCTGTCCCAAATTTTTTTAAAATTTTGATGGGTCCAAACTCAAACTTTATAGAAAACAATACAATATATCAGTTTCAATATTTAATATGTTGTTGTGTGATTTACAATTCAGTATCATTCATGATTTGAAAATAATTTTATTTTTAGTCATATTCCCATTTTATTTTTATTTATTCCAACTTTTTTGGAAATGGGTTTGTACTTTATTAAATAAAAACGGACTTTGATTTGAAGGTTTAAACCATACTACTAAATTATCTAAACATTCTAACAACTGTTATTTATTTACTTTACCATAATTTCAGCCCATACCATAAGCAGTTGAACAAAGCAGACAAAATACAAATATGATTTGCCTTGACCAAAGAAATATTGGGATTGGGGTCTTGTGCATGACTAGGAAGTTCCATAGATTAACATGTCACAGTGAGATGCAATGCACAGGGAAAAAATGACTACATTAAATGGCCTCTGGTGCTCACTGATGGTTTAAAAAAGATAATATAGCACTTAGGGACAAATATAAGGCCAAGAAGTCCTGCACTGGAAACAAGGATGGCAAATATCTCCACCGCTGCTAAATATTTGCCTGTGGTGCTCACATAGGCCAGGATGAAGGAGATCCATACACTGCAGAACAGCAACATGCTGAAGGTTATGTATTGTGCTTCATTAAATATGTCTGGTAATTTACGGGCAAGATAAGCAACAAAGAAACTCACAAAAGCCAACAAGGCAATGTAACCAACCATTATGTAGAATGCACTAGGTGATCCCTCATTGCACTGCAAAATGATCTTTCCTGTTGCAGAGTGAGTGTCATAGTCAGGGAATGGGGGGGAGATTATGAGCCAAAGTGCACAGATGAAAACCTCAGGAAGTGTACATAGTAGAAGAATGTATTTAGGGACCCGGGTACCAACATAGTTCCTGAGCCGGCTTCCAGGTCTAGTGGCATTGAAGGCAATAATAACAGTAATGGTTTTCCCCAAGATGGAAGAAATACAAATAGCAAAGATGATACCAAACACAGCTTGTCTCAACAAACAGGTGACCTTTGTAGGCCTTCCAATAAATAGTAAGGAACAAAGAAAGGATAGCATGAGGGAAAGAAGAAGAATGTAACTGAGCTCCTGGTTATTGGCTTTCACAATGGGGCTCTTCTTGTATTTTAAAAAGAGGCAAAAAACTGCAGCTGAGCAAAAAGACAGAACTAGAGCAGTGGTGGTTAGGGCCACACCAAGAAGATCCTTGTAAGAAAGGAAGTCAATGGTTCTCATGGTGCATTTATCTCTACTCTCATTGGACCATTGGTCTTCAGGACATTTCATGCAATTCTCCATGTCTGAAACAAGACAAGAGGGATCATCTGACACATGATATAGATTGTCCATTGTGAGCCCCTCAGCTGTTATTTATCTATGATATCAAGATGGTTTTAAAAGTCACTAAAAACTGTTGTGCAGACTGTTAACTAGGATAGCTTTTTTGGCCTGTGCTGCAGATAAGCTGTCCGGCCAAGCATGTGGTGTGATGCAGCAGTTAACAGCAAATTATTCACTTAAATTGTCTTAAGTTTCCTGGCAGACTAAACATTTGGATCATACAAGAAAGTCAGTGTGGGGGTAGTATCACTTTCAGGTTTGTTGCTGAGTCCTGTATCTTTGTTAAACAAACAATAAATGCACTTGGGATAGGGCTACACATGACTTAACTAGTCCTGGTCATCCCTAGCAACTGCCATTGGCAACACTCTGAGCCACACTTGCCCCCTCACACACAATGACTATGGGAATGTAACCCATTGTGTCAGACAGCAGGTATAAGGAACCTTGCAGCCCTCTTCTGGAAAGTTTTTCAGTATTTAAGCCCTAGCTGGTATTCCAGAACAAGTTTGGTGGCATGAATATTTTGTATTAAAGGCCTTTTTCTTTTGTGTAGTTTTTTAGTTATGGAACTTTTTGTTCAGATCTCCAGTTTGGCATTACAGCAGCTGGTCCTAGGGTCTTATTTACCCTAGCAACCAGGCTGTGCTTTGAATAAAAAAATGGGGTATGATAGTAACGAGTCTAAATAAAATAAGTCATAAAAAGTAACAATAACAATATTATTGTAGCCATAGAAAGAACTTCTGGGGTCATTGACCCTCATTTGAAAGCTGGCAAAAGGCACAAGAAAAAGGCAAATAATTTAATTTAAAAACTATAATAAATAGTAAAGACCAACTGCAACATTGCTTGGAGAGGGCATTCTATAACAGAAGTTAACTTAATAATGATTTGCCAGGCATCAGTCAGCGTTACCTACCTGGCAATGGGGATATTTCTCCTTCTGAGCACTGAACACACTCATAACAGCAAACTTGCTTTCCTTCCGCAAAAGCTTTCCTGTAACCAGGGAGACAGCTGGCACTGCACCTCGAGACTGGGATCTAAGCATTTAAGTTAGAAAATGTATTGACATTTTTCTTACCCTTTTTTGTATTATAATAGCCATTTTTAATTTCCATTCCCATTTGTACCTCTAGAAGAAAGTTGTCGTGCGTCAAAATAAGTCACGGTCATTTAAAATTGGGTACAGTCACGTCAAAATAAGGGCTGTTGTGTCAAAATGGGTGCGGGTGCGACAAATGTGTTCCACGACTTTTTTGCCGTTTCGTGAATTTTTCGGCAAAGCGAAACAAGACAGATTCGCTCATCCCTACATATTTGCCCTGCCTGTGTTGACATTTATAAAGCTAGACAAAACTGGTGCATTTAATGTGCAAACACAATTGCAAAATCTTTTGCGCAGTGCGAATGTCCTTTAAAGCTCTTTAAAGGTAGCATATTTGCAAATTGCGAATATTTATGCACACACTCTGCTTCCAAGTTACGCCGCGACATTTGCAAAAAAAATATGTGCTGCGCAAACTTTATAAATGACCCCCATTGTGACCTGGAATACCGTATTTTCCGGTGTATAAGACGACTGGGTGTATAAGACGACCCCCAACTTTTCCAGTTAAAATATAGTGTTTGGAATATACTCGCTGTATAAGACTACCCCTCTTCCACATAGGATTATATAAATTTACAAATTACATAGGAAAATTGATTGATACAGGGGGTGGCTTTTAGAGACCACTATGTGTAAAATGCCTTGCATTTAGATTATCTGAATCCCAAGTGAATGTAATTGCAGTATAAGTAATGCTTTTTTGCTGGGAAAATCATAGTGCTTTCAAGGTGCTTGTTTAAAAGTTTAGGAAATACCCCAGTTATTTGTGGTTAGTATTTTTTCTAGCTCTGTACTAAATCTAAAAGAGTGAAACATGTTTAATTTGAAAAAAAAAAGTATTTGAAAGCTTCAGTATTTGCAATTCTGCAATTCAGTATTTGCAATTCTGAGAAAGGAATGGACCTGCTGCATTTCAGTATTTTATCTACTTGTACTACCACTCCCTCAGCTTCCCCCATCCAAGCTACATCCAAGCTACCGTACCTCCTGCGGCTCCCCTGTGGCTTCCCTGCGGCTCCCCCACCGTCTGCGTCTTCCTTGTTGCAGCTTGCTTCCTCATATGTCCGGCCAGGGCCAGGGCCGTCATTGGTGGCCAGCGGAGAATTTGATTGGTTGCACCCCGTGCGTGCGTGCGTGCATGCGTGCGTGCATACGTACGGGGCACAACCAATCAAATTCTCCGCTGGCCACCAATGACGGCGGCCCTGGCCGGACATATGAGGAAGCAAGCTGCAGTACCCGGCATATAAGACGACCCCCGACTTTGGCACAGATATTTTGGGGTAAAAAAGTCGTCTTATACGCCGGAAAATACGGTACATTTTGTCACGATAGCTGTTGTCTGTGCCATAAAGCTGAAATTGTTGCAATATGCAAGTTTCTAATTTTAATAATTAAACACGCATTTTAGAAAATGTTGTGTAAATTTTTTGCGTCACCTTCCGTATCCCATTTAAAGGTATACAGTACCCCATTAAAACGAGATGCCCAAAGGATGGCCTCTTTGTCAATGGCGAGTCCTGGAGACTGAGATGAAATGAAGGTCCCAACATGTCTTGTAGTCACTGTTCTGTTATGGAAAATGTTCCAGTTTATTATATCAAAATGCCCCAGAACTTCTCCTTTCTCATTAAAGAAAATTTCATCTCCAGTGTCAGTTCTGAAATGGATTTTCTTGAGGTGCTGGTTTAACTACAATAGAAATAGTGACCTGTTAAGAACAAGTCATCAGCAGAAATTTTTTTAAAAGAAACCTTCATTAAGGTATTTAGTTATCTTGTCTGGTGTCTAATTGGTTGCAACCAACAATTCACTTTTCTAAACAATTAGTCCTGTGACAAAAGGAAAGTTAACACTTCTTCCTTTCCAAAGTAACTATGCTTTATGCAACTTTACTCAATGGTTTTACAATTTTCTAAAAGGATTTCATTTCAATCAAATGAATGCAAATCTCTTTGTAAGAAACTTTATACTTTATACATTTTTAGGTGCTTTGAAATTACATAATTGAACTACACTACTAATTTGCTTGAACAAACGTAATACCTATGTTGGCTTCAGTCCATTTGTTGTTTTCTCAGGATGCAAGATGGTTCCACCACTGGTTTTATCCATATACATAGCATGGAGAGCATGGGCCCCAGCATATACAGCAATGTACATACTGTATGTTACTCTGAAACAATTCACATCATATCCGTGTTTCTCATATTGCCTTAGTGTATCGTTGGCATTACATATACGGTAGGATGATGATTTAGGAAAGGCTTGTTCAGAGCGGCAACCAAACACCTTTAACCAAACTGCAGCAGTAAATGGGTCTTTAGGAAACCTTGAAGGATCAGCCTTGTAAAGAAAGTCTTTTAGACCTGGAATGTTTCCTTGATGAAAGAGTATAGCAAGGGATCCATTAAATTCCTTCGTATATTGTCTTTCTGAAGCTGATGCCAAAGGGGACAGCATTAGCCACACCACCTTAATTGATAAGTCATTTAGATGGATAAGAAAAAGCAGAAAAACAACCACTCTGCTATTTACTATGACAACATTGGCATTTGCCTGCCTTATTGCTTGCCAAACAAAGTTAAAACTGGCAACACAATATTCATCAATCTGAACATGGAAAGCTACACAGATTCCATTCTTAATAATCTCAGTCTTCATCTCTTCACTGGCTTTCTGGTGCGTCTCATCATCAGAGGATATCATCCCTACCCAGTTCCAATTAAAAGCCTTGATGAGCTGGATGATTACTTGGTACTGGGCAGTTTCACTTGGCACTGTTCGATAGAATAATGGGAAGCGGATTCTGTCACTGAATGCAGGATCCACAGCTCCGTAACTAACCTGGGTAAAAATGAAATGCGTAATTAAAAAAAAAATGAAGACACATGATACCTCTTCATTACTGCTCTTAAACTCAATTCTATAAAATGTGACTATTGTTGTTATTTTGTGCTGGCAGAGAAACAACATCAAGAAAAGATTCAACTAAATTAACTAAGTGGTGGAAATAGAATGGAAGAGACTCAGAGGCCTATTTAGTAAAGGTTGTGGTTCTTAGTTTTCCATGATTGGTGGCTTTAAGTGCTAAAATTTGTAGATTTTACTATTTTCTCTAAAACACAAGCAAAATTGTATTTTATTAAATGAAAAAAAACTTCAAAAACCTTATTGATCTTCTTGTCCCTCTGGAAAGATTTTTCTACCTCGACATATGGATCCACAAGTTCTTGAGTGGGCTCATTTATCTAAATGTGCTGGTCACCCTGGGGTTAAACATACTTTGGAATTTATTTCTAAGTATTGTTGATGGCCTTCACTTGTCCAAGCAGGAACTCCACGTCCCCAGCCTTTGCCGGTACCTACTCAACCATTGTTGGACAGTGCCATGGATTTTATTGTGGATTTACCTAAATTTTCAGACATGACCACTGTTCTGGTAGTGGTTGATAGGTTCTCCAAGATGGCCAATTTTATTTCTCTCAAAAAACTTTGTTTGCTCAAATTTTTATCAAGTTAATTTTTTGCCTGCATGGCATTCCTAAATCTATTGTCTCGGATTGTGGGGTACAGTTTGTTTCCAGATTGTGGTGTAAACATTTAGGAATCAAACTGAACTTTTCCTCCACTTATAACCCCCAGAGTAATGGTCTGTTTTAGCAAAACAGTGGTCATGTCTGAAGATTTAGGTAAGTCCAGACTAAAATCCATGACACTGTCCAACAATGGTTGAGTAGGTAGGGACAAGTGGAGTTCCTGCTTGGACAAGTGAAGGCCACCAACAATACCTACAAATAAATTTCTGGCTTCTGTTTACAGATTCTGCCTAAGCCTGTTGTTTCTACTTGTTTTTCCTGTTGGCGACCTTTGCCTGTTCCTGACTTGGGTCCTTGCTTCCCATCTAGACCATTTTGCCTGTTTATTACTACAAATGTACCTGATCGCTATTGGTACTTCGTTTTGGACCTAATTACTCTGAAGTGTTCAGGTTCCCTGTTGGCTTCCGCAGCAGAAAGTCCGGGGCCCCAAAAGGGTGTTGGTGAAAACCGGAACCTACAGGGGTCCCCCTGTCCACAGAAGAGTCGGGTCTTCCAGCTGCCTCTCATTGTTCTTTACTACAAGACGTTACACTTCCATTCTATTGCACTCCAACAACCTTCTCACTCCGTAAGACAGCATAAAGTTTCCTACTGCACCTATTAATACTCTTTTTATATTGCAGCGTTTTTCAACCGTGTGCCGCGAGATGTTGCCTGGTGTGCCGTAGGCAGGGCCGCAATTTTTACTTTAAAAAAAAAATCCGGGCCCTGTCATTGGTTGCGCCCCGTGTGTACGGGTGACGCCAGTACGCACGGGGCGTAACGTTATAAAAGGGCCTGTGTGCGGTCGCGTGTAGGCAGAAGTGCAGAGGCGGCGCGCGTGAGGGGAAGATGCTGCTGAAGCCGCCGAAGAGTAAAATGCTGCTGGGCACCAATGTATTAGGGGGGGCCACGGGGCACACTGACTTATGGGGGCACTGCTGCTGGGCACCAATGTACTAGGGGGGCTGGCTCTTGGCACCAATGTACTGGGGGGCACTGCTGCTGGGCATCAATGTACTGGGGGGCACTGCTCTTGGCACCAATGTACTAGGGGGGCACTGCTGCTGGGCACCAATGTACTAGGGGGGCACTGCTCTTGGCACCAATGTACTAGGGGGCACTGCTGCTGGGCACCAGTGTACTAGGGGGGCACTGCTGCTGGGCACCAATGTACTAGGGGGGCACTGCTCTTGGCACCAATGTACTAGGGTGGCACTGCTCTTGGCACCAGTGTACTAGGGGGGCACTGCTCTTGGCACCAATGTACTAGGGGGGCACTGCTGCTGGGCACCAGTGTACTAGGGGGGCACTGCTCTTGGCACCAATGTACTAGGGGGGCACTGCTGCTGGGCACCAATGTACTAGGGGGGCACTGCTCTTGGCACCAATGTACTAGGGGGGCACTGCTGCTGGGCACCAGTGTACTAGGGGGGCACTGCTGCTGGGCACAGAGTTACATTTTTTAACATTTTCTAATGGTGGTGTGCCTCGTGATTTTTTTCATGAAACAAGTGTGCCTTTGCCCAAAAAAGGTTGAAAAACACTGTTATATTGCCACCATTGGTAACCTTAAATCAGAAATATTACTGGTTTTGGTATTTGTTCTACACATCCAGCATCAGTGTCATGTTCGGAAAATTCCTTATTCCTGCATATACAGTTGCCTTCATTGTTACACGTTCTTGATAGATAAATATCAATGTACATTTCTACACAGGAGCAAAAAGCTATAAAAATATATTATTTGGGAACATTCCATACCTGGGGAAAGCCATAGATGCTAGTGATCTGATACATGGCATTAGATACAGAAGACAGTAGGTGCCCTATGAATGCACTGGGAATCCTGTTCTGGGTGCACTTGTAGTTAGGCACATAATCACTGCTCCCTGTCAGCATACTAAATGTACTGCTAGTGGCTTTTCTCTCATTGGCTCGGGAATCATGGATATGGAATCCCAAGGTCACATTAGGCAGAATGTTCAGGTTGTTGTTGATTTCCTCAATGGCAAAAATGGCAGCCAGAAAGTGACGATAATGTTGAAAAGAAGAACTAGAAAAAACAAGTAAAAGCAGAATAATAGTTCATTTGAAGATACAGGTATCGGACCCCTTATCCGGAAACCCGTTATCCAGAAAGCTCCGAATTACGGAAAGCCCGTCTCCCATAGACTCCATTATAAGCAAATAATTCAGAATTTTAAAACTGATTTTCTTTTTTTATGTAGAAATAAAACAGAACCTTGTAATTGATCCCAACTAAGATATAAATAATCCTTATTGGATGCAAAACAATCCTATTGGGTTTAATTAATGTTTTATTAATTTTTTAGTACACTTAAGGTGTGGAGATCCAAATTATGGAAAGACCCCTTATCCGGAATACCCTTGGTCCCGAGCATTCTGGATAATGGGTCCTATACCTGTATATATATATACTGTATATACAGTCCATAGATTTTCAGCACACCATAACTGCAACACAAGTGACCCGGGTGCTACCTCTATGTGGCAAACCAGGATTTTCTAAAATATAAAAAATTGCTTTTATTTATACATATCATTAAAATACAGGCTAACATTTCGGTCTCAACCTAAGACCTAAGTACAAAATTACATGTAGAAAAATACATTAAAATCTTATGTGGGAATTGGATTAATGTTAATAGGCTGTAACCAAAAATTACTGTAATATGAAGTACTTCATGGGGTGTAAACATGGAGAACTATGAAAATCCTACACAAGTCAGAAGATCTTCAGCATTATTCTGTATGTTTCATAGGTGCTCCCATGAATATAAGTAAATGTAACAAAGTATATCATGGCAGTCAGTCCCTTACTAATACTGATTTATGTCTAAAAGGAAGAGCGAGGGAAAAGAAACATCATTTTATTACACCGCAGCCTCAGAACCTGTGACCCCAATAGCCAGATAACATTTCAAACTGTAAATGGGGAATTAGCCAATAAGGAAGGCAAATAATTCAAACCTAAAAAGAAAAAGGAAGACCATTTCAAATATTTCTAAAGAACTTCCCATCATTATCATTTAACCATTAAATAAACCCAATAGGGCTGTTCTGCCCCCAATAAGGGGTAATTATATCTTAGTTGGGATCAAGTACAGGTACTGTTTTATTATTACAGAGAAAAGGGAATCATTTAACCATGAAATAAACCCAATAGGGCTGTTCTGCCCCCAATAAGGGGTAATTATATCTTAGTTGGGATCAAGTATAGGTACTGTTTTATTATTACAGAGAAAAGGGAATCATTTAACCATTAAATAAACCCAATAGGGCTGTTCTGCCCCCAATAAGGGGTAATTATATCTTAGTTGGGATCAAGTACAGGTACTGTTTTATTATTACAGAGAAAAGGGAATCATTTAACCATGAAATAAACCCAATAGGGCTGTTCTGCCCCCAATAAGGGGTAATTATATCTTAGTTGGGATCAAGTACAGGTACTGTTTTATTATTACAGAGAAAAGGGACTCATTTAACCATTAAATAAACCCAAAAGGGCTGTTCTGCCCCCAATAAGGGGTAATTATATCTTAGTTGGGATCAAGTACAGGTACTGTTTTATTATTACAGAGAAAAGGGAATCATTTAACCATGAAATAAACCCAATAGGGCTGTTCTGCCCCCAATAAGGGGTAATTATATCTTAGTTGGGATCAAGTACAAGGTACTGTTTTATGATTACAGATAAAAAGGGAATAATTTTTAAAAATTTGAATTATTTGCTTATAAAGGAGTCTATGAGAAATGGCCTTTCCGTAATTCAGAACTTTCTGGATAATGGGTTTCAGAATAAGGGATCCCATACCTGTAATACTAAATGCTAAGATAAAATTGAACACCCTTAGGGGCTGATTTACTAAGACACGATTTCGAATCCGAATTGGAAAAATTCCGATTGGAAACGAACATTTTGCGACTTTTTCGTATTTTTTGCGATTTTTTCGGCGTCTTTACGATTTTTGCGTAAAAACGCGAGTTTTTCGGCGTCTTTACGATTTTTGCGTAAAAACGCGAGTTTTTCGGCGTCTTTATGAAAGTTGCGCAAAGTCGTGAGTTTTTCGTTGCGTTAACACTTGCGCGCAAAGTCGCGCCTTTTTCGTAGCGTTAAAACTTAAAAGGCGCGACGTTTCGCGCAAGTTTTAACGCTACGAAAAAATCGCGACTTTGCGCAACTTTTGTAAAGACGCCGAAAAACTCGCGTTTTTACGCAAAAATCGTAAAGACGCCGAAAAACTCGCGTTTTTACGCAAAAATCGTAAAGACGCCGAAAAAATCGCAAAAAACTACGAAAAAGTCGCAAAATTACCGATCATTACGAAAAAAACGCATTCGGCCCGTTCGTGGGTTAGTAAATGTGCCCCTTAGTATCTTGATCTCTTAATGGACATAACATTGTAAATATGAAATTGCTCTATACAATTCACAGATTTACCAATTTTTGTAAAATTTGGATTTAAATGATGATCAATATAAAATGGTACCAGAAAATAGTGACTCACATAGGAAGGAGAACTAATTCTTTCTCGGGATGGGCCATAAAGGTTTCCCGCCATGTGTTTATTAAAGCAAATATATCAGTTAGGACTCCCAGCATGATGTCCCCTTCCTGCAGGTAGCCTTCCGCAGATTGGCCAATCAGTGAGCAGGCAGGGGGATTGGGGTTCCTCATTGCACTGCAGGTTATTGCTACTAACATCCAATGAAGAGCAAGCCAGGCTGTAGCTTTCATTAATGTATTAAGTATACACATACTCATCATTATCCAACTGTCATGAATAGTCACGTGCACGTTCCTTCTACCTCCTATAAAGGAACATTTATAAAAAGTCAGGGTATGGAATACTTCAAAAAGATGTACCATTTGTTTTATATTGCTCAGTGACACAGCATCAAGTTTGCTCAAATAGTAGGGAATGTAATAAAAGTCATAACAGAAAAAAATATAAGCAATGTGAACAGTTTTCCCTTTCAGCAGAAATCTACCGTGCAATACATATTTGCAATATTACTGTTTATTGATGAATGTTACATGACAAAATTTCAATATTTGTTTGGGCTAATGATTTTCATTCCATTTTCCTAATAAAATTTGCTTAGCACCCTCAAAGATACTAGGGGTCATTTACATTTCACAGTGCAGAGTGTATGTGCAGAAAAAACGAAAAAAAATAGACTGCAATCGGGACACTGTAGTCTTCTGTGCTTCATTTTGGAGAGCAATATAGTAACATAGTAAGTTAGGTTGTTCATCAAGTTCAACCTCAATGCCTATATATAACCTGCCTAACTACTAGTTCATCCGGAGGAAGGCAAAAAACCCCATCTGAAGCCTCTCTAATTTGCCTCAGAGGGGAAAAAATTCCTTCCTGACTCCAAGATGGCAATCAAGCCAGTCCCTGTATCAACTTGTACTGAGAGCTATCTCCCATACCCCTGTATTCCCTCACTTGTACTGAGAGCTATCTCCCCTACCCCTGTATTCCCTCACTTGTACTGAGAGCTATCTCCCCTACCCCTGTATTCCCTCACTTGTACTGAGAGCTATCTCCCCTACCCCTGTATTCCCTCACTTGTACTGAGAGCTATCTCCCCTACCCCTGTATTCCCTCACTTGTACTGAGAGCTATCTCCCCTACCCCTGTATTCCCTCACTTGTACTGAGAGCTATCTCCCCTACCCCTGTATTCCCTCACTTGTACTGAGAGCTATCCCCCCTACCCCTGTATTCCCTCACTTGTACTGAGAGCTATCCCCCCTACCCCTGTATTCCCTCACTTGTACTGAGAGCTATCCCCCCTACCCCTGTATTCCCTCACTTGTACTGAGAGCTATCTCCCCTACCCCTGTATTCCCTCACTTGTACTGAGAGCTATCTCCCCTACCCCTGTATTCCCTCACTTGTACTGAGAGCTATCTCCCCTACCCCTGTATTCCCTCACTTGTACTGAGAGCTATCTCCCCTACCCCTGTATTCCCTCACTTGTACTGAGAGCTATCTCCCCTACCCCTGTATTCCCTCACTTGTACTGAGAGCTATCCCCCTACCCCTGTATTCCCTCACTTGTACTGAGAGCTATCCCCCTACCCCTGTATTCCCTCACTTGTACTGAGAGCTATCCCCCCTACCCCTGTATTCCCTCACTTGTACTGAGAGCTATCTCCCCTACCCCTGTATTCCCTCACTTGTACTGAGAGCTATCTCCCCTACCCCTGTATTCCCTCACTTGTACTGAGAGCTATCCCCCCTACCCCTGTATTCCCTCACTTGTACTGAGAGCTATCTCCCCTACCCCTGTATTCCCTCACTTGTACTGAGAGCTATCTCCCATACCCCTGTATTCCCTCACTTGTACTGAGAGCTATCTCCCCTACCCCTGTATTCCCTCACTTGTACTGAAAGCTATCTCCCCTACCCCTGTATTCCCTCACTTGTACTGAGAGCTATCCCCCCTACCCCTGTATTCCCTCACTTGTACTGAGAGCTATCTCCCATACCCCTGTATTCCCTCACTTGTACTGAGAGCTATCCCCCCTACCCCTGTATTCCCTCACTTGTACTGAGAGCTATCTCCCCTACCCCTGTATTCCCTCACTTGTACTGAGAGCTATCCCCCATACCCCTGTATTCCCTCACTTGTACTGAGAGCTATCCCCCCTACCACTGTATTCCCTCACTTGTACTGAGAGCTATCTCCCCTACCCCTGTATTCCCTCACTTGTACTGAGAGCTATCTCCCATACCCCTGTATTGCCTCACTTGTACTGAGAGCTATCTCCCATACCCCTGTATTGCCTCACTTGTACTGAGAGCTATCTCCCATACCCCTGTATTCCCTCACTTGTACTGAGAGCTATCTCCCCTACCCCTGTATTCCCTCACTTGTACTGAGAGCTATCTCCCCTACCACTGTATTCCCTCACTTGTACTGAGAGCTATCTCCCCTACCCCTGTATTCCCTCACTTGTACTGAGAGCTATCCCCCCTACCCCTGTATTCCCTCACTTGTACTGAGAGCTATCTCTCCTACCCCTGTATTCCCTCACTTGTACTGAGAGCTATCTCCCATACCCCTGTATTCCCTCACTTGTACTGAGAGCTATCTCCCATAACCCTGTATTCCCTCACTTGTACTGAGAGCTATCTCCCCTACCCCTGTATTCCCTCACTTGTACTGAGAGCTATCTCCCCTACCTCTGTATTCCCTCACTTGTACTGAGAGCTATCTCCCCTACCCCTGTATTCCCTCACTTGTACTGAGAGCTATCTCCCATACCCCTGTATTCCCTCACTTGTACTGAGAGCTATCTCCCATACACCTGTATTCCCTCACTTGTACTGAGAGCTATCTCCCCTACCCCTGTATTCCCTCACTTGTACTGAGAGCTATCTCCCCTACCCCTGTATTCCCTCACTTGTACTGAGAGCTATCTCCCCTACCCCTGTATTCCCTCACTTGTACTGAGAGCTATCCCCCCTACCCCTGTATTCCCTCACTTGTACTGAGAGCTATCTCCCCTACCCCTGTATTCCCTCACTTGTACTGAGAGCTATCTCCCCTACCCCTGTATTCCCTCACTTGTACTGAGAGCTATCTCCCATAACCCTGTATTCCCTCACTTGTACTGAGAGCTATCTCCCATACCCCTGTATTCCCTCACTTGTACTGAGAGCTATCTCCCCTACCCCTGTATTCCCTCACTTGTACTGAGAGCTATCTCCCCTACCCCTGTATTCCCTCACTTGTACTGAGAGCTATCTCCCATACCCCTGTATTCCCTCACTTGTACTGAGAGCTATCTCCCCTACCCCTGTATTCCCTCACTTGTACTGAGAGCTATCTCCCCTACCCCTGTATTCCCTCACTTGTACTGAGAGCTATCTCCCATACCCCTGTATTCCCTCACTTGTACTGAGAGCTATCCCCCCTACCCCTGTATTCCCTCACTTGTACTGAGAGCTATCTCCCATAACCCTGTATTCCCTCACTTGTACTGAGAGCTATGTCCCATACCCCTGTATTCCCTCACTTGTACTGAGAGCTATCTCCCCTACCCCTGTATTCCCTCACTTGTACTGAGAGCTATCTCCCATACCCCTGTATTCCCTCACATGTACTGAGAGCTATCTCCCATAACCCTGTATTCCCTCACTTGTACTGAGAGCTATCTCCCCTACCCCGGTATTCCCTCACTTGTACTGAGAGCTATCTCCCCTACCCCTGTATTCCCTCACTTGTACTGAGAGCTATCTCCCATACCCCTGTATTCCCTCACTTGTACTGAGAGCTATCTCCCCTACCCCTGTATTCCCTCACTTGTACTGAGAGCTATCCCCCCTACCCCTGTATTTCCTCCCTTGTACTGAGAGCTATCTCCCATACCCCTGTATTCCCTCACTTGTACTGAGAGCTATCTCCCCTACCCCTGTATTCCCTCACTTGTACTGAGAGCTATCTCCCCTACCCCTGTATTCCCTCACTTGTACTGAGAGCTATCTCCCATAACTCTGTATTCCCTCACTTGTACTGAGAGCTATCTCCCCTACCCCTGTATTCCCTCACTTGTACTGAGAGCTATCTCCCATACCCCTGTATTCCCTCCCTTGTACTGAGAGCTATCTCCCATACCCCTGTATTCCCTCACTTGTACTGAGAGCTATCTCCCCTACCCCTGTATTCCCTCACTTGTACTGAGAGCTATCTCCCATACCCCTGTATTCCCTCACTTGTACTGAGAGCTATCTCCCCTACCCCTGTATTCCCTCACTTGTACTGAGAGCTATCTCCCATAACCCTGTATTCCCTCACTTGTACTGAGAGCTATCTCCCCTACCCCTGTATTCCCTCACTTGTACTGAGAGCTATCTCCCATAACCCTGTATTCCCTCACTTGTACTGAGAGCTATCTCCCCTACCCTGTATTCCCTCACTTGTACTGAGAGCTATCTCCCCATACCCTGTATTCCCTCACTTGTACTGAGAGCTATCTCCCCTACCCCTGTATTCCCTCACTTGTACTGAGAGCTATCCCCCCTACCCCTGTATTCCCTCACTTGTACTGAGAGCTATCTCCCCTACCCCTGTATTCCCTCACTTGTACTGAGAGCTATCTCCCTACCCCTGTATTCCCTCACTTTGTACTGAGAGCTATCTCCCCTACCCCTGTATTCCCTCACTTGTACTGAGAAGCTATCTCCCATACCCCTGTATTCCCTCACTTGTACTGAGAGCTATCTCCCCTACCCCTGTATTCCCTCACTTGTACTGAGAGCTATCTCCCTACCCCGTATCCCTCACTGTACTGAAGCTATCCCCTCACTTGTACTGAGAGCTATCTCCCATACCCCTGTATTCCCTCACTTGTACTGAGAGCTATCTCCCCTACCCCTGTATTCCCTCACTTGTACTGAGAGCTATCCCCCCTACCCCTGTATTCCCTCCCTTGTACTGAGAGCTATCTCCCATACCCCTGTATTCCCTCACTTGTACTGAGAGCTATCTCCCCTACCCCTGTATTCCATCTTTTGTACTGAGAGCTATCTCCCCTACCCCTGTATTCCCTCACTTGTACTGAGAGCTATCTCCCATACCCCTGTATTCCCTCACTTGTACTGAGAGCTATCTCCCATACCCCTGTATTCCCTCACTTGTACTGAGAGCTATCTCCCCTACCCCTGTATTCCCTCACTTGTACTGAGAGCTATCTCCCATAACCCTGTATTCCCTCACTTGTACTGAGAGCTATCTCCCATACCCCTGTATTCCCTCACTTGTACTGAGAGCTATCTCCCATACCCCTGTATTCCCTCACTTGTACTGAGAGCTATCTCCCATACCCCTGTATTCCCTCACTTGTACTGAGAGCTATCTTCCCTACCCCTGTATTCCCTCACTTGTACTGAGAGCTATCTCCCATACCCCTGTATTCCCTCACTTGTACTGAGAGCTATCTCCCCTACCCCTGTATTCCCTCACTTGTACTGAGAGCTATCTCCCATACCCCTGTATTCCCTCACTTGTACTGAGAGCTATCTCCCATACCCCTGTATTCCCTCACTTGTACTGAGAGCTATCTCCCATAACCCTGTATTCCCTCACTTGTACTGAGAGCTATCTCCCATAACCCTGTATTCCCTCACTTGTACTAAGACCTATCTCCCCTACCCCTGTATTCCCTCACTTGTACTGAGAGCTATCTCCCCTACCCCTGTATTCCCTCACTTGTACTGAGAGCTATCTCCCCTACCCCTGTATTCCCTCACTTGTACTGAGAGCTATCTCCCCTACCCCTGTATTCCCTCACTTGTACTGAGAGCTATCTCCCCTACCCCTGTATTCCCTCACTTGTACTGAGAGCTATCTCCCATACCCCTGTATTCCCTCACTTGTACTGAGAGCTATCTCCCATACCCCTGTATTCCCTCACTTGTACTGAGAGCTATCTCCCATACCCCTGTATTCCCTCACTTGTACTGAGAGCTATCTCCCATACCCCTGTATTCCCTCACTTGTACTGAGAGCTATCTCCCATAACCCTGTATTCCCTCCCTTGCTAACAATCCATCCAGCCCCTTCTTGATGGGCCACGCCAAAGTCATTCATAGACTTGCACTGCCTCGTGCTCACATGAAATTCTTAACATTTCCTGTCTAATCTTTATTGGACAAAATGGTTCTGATTGTTCCATACCAATCAAGCAGACAATGAATGCATCTAGTGAACCCAGGCTAAGCTTTTATTCACTAAAGCAAATAATCATGTGCCAACTCAGGATGCATCAATTTTTCATAGCAATAAGGAAACATAGTACCTGCACACCACTGAAATATCTATATGGTTTGTCCCTGGTAAAATCCTGGTGCATCATGGGATACAAAATACTCTTTGCTCTTGGCTCTCTTTTAAAATTGTTAATGTCCCCAGTTGCATAAAAACAAAGTGAATCCTTCTGGCACAAGTGTATGTGAGAAAAACACAAGTGTAACAAGTACATGTGAAAGTGCAGGTTAGTACTTACAGCTCAGGGAGAGACCACTAAGTTGAAGATATCAACAGATTCCATATTTTATTCCATATCCATCCATTCAGCTGCATGTACCAGTATGTTTTAATGAAAAAAACCAGTTGTGAATTATCAATATATTCTGCATAAATGGTACAGCACATGAAATGAAGCCTATGCCAGTCTATGTGCAGGGAACTCATTTATATAGTCTGGAAAGGAGGGAACTGTGACTGCTCTGCAAATAACCTCTCTTTTTAAATGTTATTATATTTTATTCTGCAATTCCCCAGGAATAAGACATTATGTTTATGGGTTACTGGGCACCAAATATATATTGCTAATTCTGAATATTGTTGTTACTCTTAAATGTTAAGGCCTTTAGAACATGATAACACTCCAGCATACACAGAGCACTTGCCTTCTGTTGATCAAGCAAAGGTGGGAAGCCATTGCAGTATTATTAAGGGAGATGGGATGTAATAGCCTGGTGCTTCCATCTATCATACTAAGAAATAAAATATTTAATACAGGTACAACATAATTGTGCCCTGGTAAGGCCTCACCTTGAGTATGCGGTGCAGTTTTGGGCTCCAGTCCTTAAGAAGGATATTAATGAGCTGGAGAGAGTGCAGAGACTGCAACTAAACTGGTAAAGGGGATGGAATGGTTAAACTGTCAGTGTTAGGGTTGTTTTCTCTGGAAAAGAGGCCCTTGCGAGGGGACATGATTACTCTGTACAAGTACATTAGAGGGGATTATAGGCTGATAGGAGGTGTTCTTTCATGGATTCCCTAAATAAAGCTAGAATGTGTTAGACTAGATACTGTAATAGTACTCCTCAGGAGTATAAGATCAGAGCTAGTGGGCACAAGCAGTCCACTGCTCCACCAAGGAGAAATAGTATAGGATAGTATACCCAAGATGAAATCTGCCTTAGTATCTCTGCTACAGCAATAAAGGGACTAAGGTGGAGGTGATCCTGACGTGCTGTGGTGTTCATCCTGTTTTCTTTACCATAATCACACCTTGTACCCATATACGTTCTGCCTGCAGCCTAAACACTGCAGTGTTTTCTGAAAATGGAATGTCAACATTTACTTTTTATTTGTTCTTGATTATTTAACAATATTTTTCTAAACCCATTAAGGTACCTGTATCTCCAACAAAGAGTTTGTGATACTTTAAGGATATAGCACTTAGATGCTTGAATAATAACCCATAAAGTGGTTTGCCTTGGGCAAGGAAATACTAAAGTAAAGGTCCCATGCATGACTAAGAATTGAATAACATGCCACAGTAAGAAGCAATCCAGAAGCAGAGAATAATGTCTGTCTTTTATTTGCAGGATGTATGCTAAGGGCAATAAATATAGTGAAAATATAGGAGGCCACATTAAATATATACAATTATAGCTTTGACTATATTAAATGAGCTCTAAGGCTCACTGATGGTTTTAAAATAATAAAATAGCACTTAGGGATAAATATAAGGCCAAGAAGTCCTGCACTGGAAACAAGGATGGCAAATATCTCCACCGCTGCTAAATATTTGCCTGTGGTGCTCACATAGGCCAGGATGAAGGAGATCCATACACTGCAGAACAGCAACATGCTGAAGGTTATGTATTGTGCTTCATTAAATATGTCTGGTAATTTACGGGCAAGATAAGCAACAAAGAAACTCACAAAAGCCAACAAGGCAATGTAACCAACCATTATGTAGAATGCACTAGGTGATCCCTCATTGCACTGCAAAATGATCTTTCCTGTTGCAGAGTGAGTGTCATAGTCAGGGAATGGGGGAGAGATTATGAGCCAAAGTGCACAGATGAAAACCTCAGGAAGTGTACATAGTAGAAGAATGTATTTAGGGACCCGGGTACCAACATAGTTCCTGAGCCGGCTTCCAGGTCTAGTGGCAGTGAAGGCAATAATAACAGTAATGGTTTTCCCCAAAATGGAAGAAATACAAATAGCAAAGATGATCCCAAACACAGCTTGTCTCAACAAACAGGTGACCTTTGTAGGCCTTCCAATAAATAGTAAGGAACAAAGAAAGGATAGCATGAGGGAAAGAAGAAGAATGTAACTGAGCTCCTGGTTATTGGCTTTCACAATGGGGCTCTTCTTGTGTTTTAAGAAGATGCAAAAAACTGCAGCTGAGCAAAAAGACAGAACTAGAGCAGTGGTGGTTAGGGCCACACCAAGAGGCTCCTTGTAAGAAAGGAACTCAACGAGTCTCATGATGCATTTATCTCTACTCTCATTGGACCATTGGTCTTCAGGACATCTTATACAATTTTCCATATCTGAAACAAAACAGAAATGATCATAGTGATGTGTTGGCAAACAATACAGATGTCCAACCTCTTATTTTTAAAATAAAAAAAAGTCATAAGTTGGTGTACTTGTTACAATGTTATTTTGGAATGGGATATGCTATGACTGCATGTGAGTAAATTAGCCCTGACTATAACTAGCAATAGGCATCAGCAATGCAGTGCTCCCCTAACCACACTTGGCACTCAGGGAATGTCACATGTAGTTTCCCCATCAAGCCCCTCAACTGACACTTACCCATCAGCAAAAAGTCATGAAGAATCTTACAGTTCCCTATTGGAGACTTAAGGGGCAGTTACCACTGGCAATTTAAATTGGGCTTTGCTAGCCATTGCTCTAACACAATATCCAGTCACCATTACCTACCCGGTGATGGGGATATTTCTCCTTCTGAGCACTGGACACACTCATAACAGCAAATTTGTTTTCCTTCCGCAAAAGCTTTCCTATAGCCTGGCTGGCAGCTGGCACTGCAATTTGAGGTAGGGATCTAAAGATTTAATTAATATATTTTATTGAAACTTTCATTTTCTTTTTTTAATGTTTTAAACCATAACCCTTAGTATCAGATAGATTAACTATGTACTTCTCTATCTATCTATCTATCTATCTATCTATTTATCTATCCATATCTGTTTATCTAGCCACACTCCTCGATGGTAGAGGCAGAAAGAGAAACAAATGAATTCAATTGAACTGGAATAGAGTTGACTGCTCCCAGCAATAGTTACTGATTTAGCAGTATAATATACTACACATACAAGTGGCAGCTTACTGGTTTGCCTAGGGGGTTGATAATCTTCAGGCTCATTATGCTTTACTCTGTTTGTTTCAGCAAACTGCACAGAAACAGGCGAGTACAGGTTCAAATAAATAGAACAGAAAGACTGTTCCTTAAGGCACAGAGTGAACAATCTTTTTATCCACAGTTTCTTGGAGAATGTTGATGGATTTGATGTTTTGCAGCTCAGCTGTTCTTTATTCCTATTGTTTTCCTAAAAACAACTGGAGTAATTGTAACCTTTATTTCAGCTCAATAGCTGCCAGACTAGTACCAGTAGAACATGGGTTACACTGTACTCTCTCACCCAGAATGGGCCTTCGCTAAGTGGAAGGTGAGGGTGTTGTGCAACTACACCTCTCTTGCTGCTATGCAGAAAAATAAAAACAGAGGGCGCCAAAGGTTCTTGCAAATAACAAAGTAATTAGTGTTTATTGAACATCCACAGGGTTACTCACAATACAGCTTCTCAGGGGCCAGTGGTACAGGCAACACCACATACAGAGTGTAATATAGACTGACACTCCCCTGCGGGCAGACTTGGCAGGAATCTCACTTCCCTCTGCCATACCCCGTAGTGGAACTGCTCTTTCTAGCTCAGCCCTAACTGCCTTACACCCCTAGAGTGGTACTATAAAGGGGGCTACACCTGCCACTATCTAATGCCTCATTCACGGGGCCCTGTTCCCCGACTATAACTAGGCCTGAGCCCCGGGCTCACAGCAACACCCACCCTGTTCCTCAAGTGGAAGCAAAGTGCCACTCCTTTCCCAGCACTATACCAAAGTGAGGCAGGAAGTGGTCACCATACCTGCTAGCCAATAGCATACACATGTTAACAAACTCACTTAGATACATTCCCTTCCGCTCAGCAACTAAGGGAACTGAACCTGTAGGGATTTAAAGCCATAGGGGCCATTTAACCCTATGGGTCCCTACATAATGAAACAAACACTGTGACAAATCTCCCACAATTGCCCGGCCATTGCTTAACATTTCGGTTGCTGCTAGTAAAACCCGCTGCAATCCAGCTTAACTGTGGGAAGATGCAAAAGAAGGTAATTTCCCATGATCAAGTCTGATCCCTGTGAGTAATACATGTGTAGCCCACTTTATGAACGGTTGTGGCACTACCCGTTGGAGCACGATACTTTGGCGCTACAGGAGTCCTGAGCCCCCGCTTACTATGGGGGTTTACAAGGGATTCTCCCCTAAATGGCCTGCCTCCACCCAGGGATGGTCTTGTGGAACTATATTCCACCCCCTGGGAAACAATCAGGATACAATGCCCCTTTGGGACCCACGTACTCCCGGTGTGATGTACTCACTCTTTGAGTTATTCCTTACCGGCGTAGTAGTGGTCCTCTGGGCGAGGTAGATATTCACAGCAGACACAGTTGTATATGAAAGGAATGCTATGGTTTATTCAGGCAGAGACCTCTCCAGGAGCAGCATATCATTTATACACATGGCAGGGCATATCTCCTTACTTCTCATTGAGACCCTTTTCCTGTTGGTACTACCTCACGGGTTTCCCCAATGTGCTCCCATCTAGGTGCTATCCCCGGTACTATCTGTGAGACCCTCCCTATGGAGTTCTCAGTACCCATGCTAGGCGTCACACCACAAGGACCCACACCGGTACTAGCGTATGGCACCCTCAGATCCGGACTCCTGGACTAGCGGGGACTTGTCCACCTACCTAGCCACTTAATGCCCTGCACTCCAGCAGATGTAATGCTGGGGGGTCTTAACCCCACTACCACTCCTGGAGGGGCAACATCCGCCCATTCTAGCTTGGTGTCCTACATGACACTCCTAGAATGTCCTCTTATATAGAAACTGCTATCTATTAACTGTGCCAGGAGTGCACACTACCTGTGCACTCTCTGGACTAACAAAATGTCTGCCAGCACATGGCTGCATCCCTTTATATATCCCAGCACCCCATCTAGTGGTTGCTGGTGAGAAATGCAGGGGAAACTCCCTTTCAGCAGAAAAACATCCAGGACCACTTTTAGGTGTCCAGTTCCCTAAGGCCACCCTCTAGTGCCTGTCTAAGGAGAACCCATCCTAGGGGTCCCAAATCTTGGGGATCCCTACACATGTTACTTGTGGTGATCCAAATGTTACGACACACAGAGCTACTAGTAGCAGCTACTTGTTGTGGCTATTAAAATAGATAATGCTGAACAGTTACTGATAACTGTCTGTGTTTTATCAGAGGCAATTCTCAGTATTGTCCATGGCAGGGTATATTCTAGAGTTTAGTAGCCCTGAAAAAGTAGCTGCTACTAGTAGCTCAGTGTGTTTCCACCCTTAGGCAAAGACAAGGCATTTTCTGTCACCCATGGCAGAACAGATTTACCACTGGCAACATATCTTTCCATGTGACATTGCCCTTAACATGCAACATTTTAAAGGGAAAAGAAAGTCAAAGTCACTTGGGGGTGCCAAAATGTTAGGCACCCCCAAGTGACTTTGACCACCTACCTTTTACCCCGGGCTGGTGCCCCTGTGAGGAGGGAACAGCACCAGCCCGGGGTAGCTGCCGGCGCTTCCTTCCTCTTGTTTCGCTGCGCGCGCATGCGCAGTAGAGAGAAAAGCCGAACTTAAACATTAAAGTCGGCTTTTCACTCTACTGCGCATGCGCCCTCCGCTGGCATTCAGGAAGAGGAAGCCAGAACACGGAAGCGCTGTGCTCCAGGTGCCCCGGGCTGGTGCTGTTTTCTCCCAACAGGGGCACCAGCCCGGGGTACGAGGTAAGCGGTTAAAGTCACTTGGGGGTGCCTAACATTTTGGCACCCCCAAGTGACTTTACCTTTCGTTTCCCTTTAAACTGTGTCCTTATCATAGACCCTTGATATTGCCCTACTTCTGTATGTCATTAGCCCTCTACCTAACATTTAGCAATGCTTCTTTTGCCCAATATGTTACAAAGTCTATTATTTTTACTGTAAGAACAATTAAAAAAAAAATAGGTTATTTAAATCGATATTGTATCCCATATAAATGTATACAGTACCCCATTAAAGTGAGGAGCCCATAGGATGGCCTCTTTGTCAATGGTGAGTCCTGGAGACAGAGATGAAATGAAGGTCCCAACATGTCTTGTAGTCACTGATAAATCATGGAGGACATTGTAGTTCATTATATCAAAATTCCCCAGAACTTCTCCTTTCTCATTAAAGAAAATTTCATTCCCAGTGTTTGTTCTGAAATGGATTTTCTTGAGGTGCTGGTTTAACTACAATACAAAATAGTAATGCTGAAAGAATGCATTATTCTAGAAATTATGGGTCAGTGTACATTTTTTAAAAGGTTTAAATGGTTAAAGATGGCTCTTGGCGCCCTGTGGCATACTGACACTATACTATAATTCAACTATATTCATAAGCAACTTCTTACCTTTGTTGGTGTCAAGCCATCTGTTACTTTATCAGAATAAAAACTATTTGTGCCATTGGCTTTACCAGTATACATAGCATGAAGGGAATGTGCCACAGCATATACAGCAATGTACATACTATAAGTTACTCTGAAGTTATTCACATCGTACCCAAAATTCTCAGATTCCTTTAGTGTATAATTGGCATTACATATATGGTAGAAGTTGGATGATGGCTTAAGAGAAGCTTGTTCAAAGTAGCAATCAAACAGCCGTAACCAAACTGCAGCAGTAAATGGATCTTTTGGAAACCCTAAAGGATCAGCCTTGTAAAGAAAGTCTTTTAGACCTGGAATGTTTTCATGATGAAAAAGTAAAACAAGGGATCCATTAATCGCATCAATATATAGTCTTCCCGATGATGGCAAAGGAGACAGCATTATCCACACCACATGAACTGATGATTTTGTAAAAGTCACATGGAACATAAATTCCATAAGAATGTCCAACCTACTATTAACTATGATAGCACTGGCATTCGAATGTTTTATTTTTTCCAAAGCACGATGATAATTTCTAAGGTCCTTTGCACCAATTCGGAGAAGAAAATCTACACATATTCCATTCTTTTTAATCTCATTCTCCATTTCTTCACTGGCTTTCTGGTGCGTCTCATCATCAGAGGATATCATCCCTACCCAGTTCCATTTAAATGTCTTACAAAGTTGGATGATTACTTGGTACTGGGCAGTTTCACTTGGCACTGTTCGATAGAATAATGGGAAGCGGATTCTGTCATCAAATGAGGCATCTATAGCCCCATAACTCACCTGGGTAAAAATGATAAAGAGGTGGTTTACAAGAAAATGTTACCTCTTCCTTACTGCCCCTCCACACTAATTGCCTGATAATGGAATATTTGATCTTACTGAGACTCTCAGTATTATTTGTTGTTCTCAGTTATCACAAATATCTATATCTGGGACATCCTATTCAAACTCCATGGGCTATGACTGCATGATTTGACTTTTAAAATTCCATCTTTTCAAAACTCCAAAACAATTCATTTGTGATGTTATTATATTAGGAATATGTTGGACAGCACTGCTGTAGATGGTTCTTGAATCTAGATGATAAACAATTACAGTCACTTCATAAAGTGGCCTATATATTGAGGTAGATGCATACTGTAAAATTCTCATTTCATTTAAGTAAGACTCAAAAACATGGAGAAAGACGTAGAACATCTTTAAACGAAGAGTGAATGTCGGGTCTAGCATTTCACTGCAATATCATTTCAATTCTCAAATAAGGTTTGATAAGATATACTGAACTGCACAATTAAGGTAAGATTCAATGTGATGAGAAAAGCTTATCTCCCAATTTAATTCCAGATTTTTTTCCATAGGCCAAATGCGATTTGGCCTATGAAAATGTGAATGGAGTCTGTTGGAAAACTGGAAAAGAATTTAGGAGAATTGAATCCCACCTATATACAGTATACCTATATAATAAACCATTAAATAACATTTTCTTATTAATTGGAATCTGGCCCTTTATTGACAAAAAAGTCAAGCCTAGGAATGAGTTGCACTTTCATTTCTGTTAGATAAGAAGGGTCACGGTTAAACCACATTACTACTACATTATTCCATCAAGGGGCATACTAAAATTACAAACATCCCTGCCTGCCTTTTCTGTTTGTCCCTTAATTCACTAGCAGTAGGGATCAGCAAACAATTTTTATTAATGTTGGTTTTGTTGCTAAATGTGTTGTTTTTACAGGGACAACATTTTTGTGACTACACAATAGAATTTTGCCATAGAATCCATTTCACCAGGAATAAAATGTGGTCTGTTGCACCAGAAAAAAAATCACCCAATGGGATCAGGGCCTTCTCCAGCCCCTATCTATCTAAGTAGCTTTTGGGGCAGGTTTGACAACATGGGAATCTCTTTTGTTTCTATAACAAAAAGTTGTAGCATAGTGACTAGTAGATTCTCTAACAATGTAGGGCAATAGATATGCTACTGCCGGCTAAAAGCACCTTCATTGCAATGTCATTTCACCTTCCCATTGACCCCAATGCATTTCAGTAAAATTTCACAGTTTCCAGAAAATGTTCAGCAAACGAAAACACCACAAGTTTGCTATTCACTAACATTAGCACAAATACACAAGACTCTATTTATTCTATATCAATGTTGTAGTAACAACTACTTTGACACATTTCATCAGTCTACATTAATTCTAGAAGTATAGTACATATTTAGCAAAATGTAAATTGTTTCTGTCAAAACGTTTGCAATGTCAAGGTCCTTACTGATGCAGCTATGAAAGTGAATGGCAATCAATAAGATGTTTGCTTTAAAACTGGTGGCCAGAAAATTCTTCCTCTTGATTGGTTGGCTATTAGGGATGGGTGAAATGATTTGCTTTCTATGACGCGCACGTCGGCTTTTGACACATGCATAGGTTTTTTTTTAACTCGTGTGTCATTCCGTTGATTTGCACGTTAAAAACCAAAGCGTGTCAAAGAACAGCCTCTTTGAAATCTTTCAATACCTGTCACACTGGTTGTCCAGAGGTTAATAGTAAGGCTGCAACATCTCCTTAATCAGTTAGATTTGCTTCTCCTCCTGTAACCCCCTCCCCCCCCTCAAGAATTTGCTTTGGCTGTTGGCTTGTGGGCATGCTCAGTTGTTCTAAGCTCAGATTACTAAACACACCCCCCAGTCTAGCAGCCAGTGAAGAGATGGCATTGCTGGTTCCCATAGAAACACAGCTCTAGCTGTCTGCTTCAATTTTTTTCTCCTAACCTCCTCTCCTGAGCTCAGCTCAAACAAAGCAGAAATTGTTGTGCCTGTGTGAGCCTGTATTCTTGATTAAATGTATGCTGAATAAGGGTCTGTGTGTGTGTATGCTGTTAATGTATCTGATTATGTATCAGAAGAAAAATGGCCACCGGGTGAAAGCTGCAATTTGCTTTAGGAAAATGTGATGTTGCTGCAAGCGGAGGGGATATTTGCAGTACAAATGATGCAGTTTGGGTGGGGGAGACTTGCCCAACTGATATACATTGTAGGCAAATGTAGGCTTTACATGTCCTTTAATGCTGCAACTTTTAAATTACTTTTTTCTCAGAAGCACTGACTGATCCATTTAATTTATCCTTCAATTACATGGTGCCCCAATGGCCTCTTTCTTCACAGGTGAACATTAAGGTTCTGTTCTTCCATTAATATCTTGTTGTTATACTGCTACCACTGAAACTAAAACCATGACTATGACCTGATTTAATATTTTCAGTATGTAAGTGTGACCCAGATATGTATCTCTTCTCAAACTCAGGTCTTCATAAAAGAAGAATAAAAGCCTGGTTAATATCTTGTCCACCTCCAACCCCTCTCTAGAAGTGGATATGTCAGACACCACCTAGCATTGCTTTAGGTGCCCTTTTTGTGACAGTTGACAAAGAGCATGTGCAGTTGAAGCAAGGCCTTGAACTCATCTCTAACTGCAATGTAATGATGGAAAACATTCTGTATGAGTTAAGTAGGGGCCCGGGCCTAGGGCAGCACAAATTGGGGGGCGGCATGCCGCCCCGCCGCACCAAAATATTAAAATATTTTTGTCGTATACGGAGCAATGGGGACCTCTCCCCCACTGCTCCGTATGCGATTGAAAAGACTGTGCATGCGCGGAGGGGGTGGTGCGTGCGCCGGTTGCGCATGCACACGCACGGGGGGGGGGGGTGCCCGGACAGGGGGCGGCCTCGGGGTGCCCGGCTTATAAATCTGGCCCCGAGTATGGGTTTGTGTGTGCTGGGTTTACTTGGAAGAGTTGAACTTGATAGTTACATAGTTAGTTACATAGTTACATAGGGTTGAAAAAAGACCAGTGTCCATCAAGTTCAACCCATCCAAGTAAACCCAGCACACCCAACCCACACCTACCAATCTATACACTCACATACATAAACTATATATACAACCACTAGTACTAACTGTAGTTAATAGTATCACAATAGCCTTGGATATTCTGATTGTTCAAGAACTCATCCAGGCCCCTCTTAAAGGCATTAACAGAATCTGCCATTACCACATCACTAGGAAGGGCATTCCCCAACCTCACTGCCCTCACCGTGAGGAACCCCCTACGCTGCTTCAAATGGAAGCTCCGTTCCTATAATCTAAAGGGGTGACCTCTGGTGCGTTGATTGTTTTTATGGGAAAAAAGAACATCCCCCAACTGCCTATAATCCCCTCTAATGTACTTGTACAGAGTAATCATGTCCCCTCGCAAGCGCCTCTTTTCCAGAGAAAACAACCCCAACCTCGACAGTCTAACCTCATAGTTTAACCCTTCCATCCCCTTTACCAGTTTAGTTGCAGTCTCTGCACTCTCTCCAGCTCATTAATATCCTTCTTAAGGACTGGAGCCCAAAACTGCACTGCATACTCACGGTGAGGCCTTACCAGGGACCTATAAAGGGGCAAAATTATGTTCTCATCCCTTGAGTCAATGCCCTTTTTTATACAAGACAGCACTTTATTTGCTTTAGTAGCCACAGAATGACACTGCCTGGCATTAGACATTTGTTATCAACAAAAACCCCTAGATCCTTCTCCATTAAGGAAACCCCCAACACACTACCATTCAGTAGATAGTTCGCGTTTATATTATTTCTACCAAAATGCATAACTTTGCACTTATCAACATTGAACCTCATTTTCCAGTTTGCTGCCCAGTTTTCCAATTTTGTCAAATCGCTCTGCAAAGCGGCAGCATCCTGCATGGAACTTATAGTTTTGCACAATTTAGTGTCATCAGCAAAAATAGAAACAGTACTGTCTATGCCCTCCTCCAGGTCATTAATAAACAAGTTAAAAAGCAAAGGACCAAGGACTGACCCCTGCGGTACTCCACTAACCACACTGGTCCAATTAGAAAATGTTCCATTTACCCCCACTCTTTGTACTCTATCCTTCAGCCAGTTCTCTATCCAATTACAAATATTATGTTCTAGGCCAATATTCCTTAATTTGATCATTAACCTTCTGTGAGGTACTGTATCAAACGCTTTAGCAAAGTCCAAGTAGATGACATCAACTGCCATTCCAGCATCAAGGTTCCTGCTCACCTCCTCATAAAAGGCGACTAAATTAGTCTGGCAAGATCTGTTACGCATAAAACCATGCTGGCACAAACTAATAGTATTGTGAACTGCAATGTATTCAAGTACCCTATCCCTTATTACCCATTCCAAAAGCTTTCCTACTACTGATGTCAGACTAACAGGCCTATAGTTTTCAGGCTGAGAACGGGATCCCTTTTTAAATAACGGCACCACATTAGCAATCCGCCAGTCTCTCGGCACCATGCCAGACCGAAAAATTAAGTGAAGAGGTTTGGCAATCACAGCGCTCAGCTCATTTAATACCCTGGGATGAATCCCATCCGGCCCTGGACCTTTGTTTACCTTTACATGTTCAAGTCTCTTTTGAATTTCCTCCCGAGTGACCCATGCGTCAGTAGCTAAATTACTAGCACTGGGTATATTAAAAGGGAAGCCTTCATTATCTGGCTCCTCAGATGTATAGACAGATGAAAAATAAGAGTTCAAAATTTCAGCTTTTTCCCCGTTGATGGACACATTTTTCAACCCTATGTAACTCTGTGACTATACTAACACAGTGAAAAGGGAAAAGGAAAACAATTATAGAGATTAAGGCATTTTTTTTGCTCAGAAATAGCATATACATTGTTAGGGAAGTTCTTTTCCACAATTTATAAAAATAAAAAAAAGATTGTTCCCATGTTGGCAATTTCTTACACAAATCATATTGATCATTTAGTTTTGTTTTTGGTGGTTAATGTTTTCCTATTCAACAAAAATCTAACTTTTATAGTTTACAGCCATTGAAATGAATGAGCCATATATTTGTGTGCTAAACCTATTAAATCAGATATAGTTTTATGTTCCATGAATAGTCACGATGGGGTTAATAATCAGTTTATTCACCACCTTCATGTACATTGTAGTTAAATGGAGAATAGCTCCAAAACTTGTCTTTTACTTCTACCTCTATAGATATAGATGCAAACAAAATTGATTACAAGTGGTTTCTTCACAAATATAAACAATAAGCAAATAAACATGTCTTTATTTGAAATAGATAATAGTAATTATTAAAAAAAAAAAAAACTAAGGGTTCATTAGACAGTACTGCGTTCTTGGCATTTGTTGCTGCAGCGTGTCCATTATTTCCAGCCCCATCTCTGTTAATCCGTGGTACTCATCTGTCTGAGAGCCGGCGCTCTCAGCATCCAAGCATAGCAAACCCAAACATATATTGGGCCATTAGCAAAGCAAACTAATTAAGACCAATCACAGTTTACCATATATCCATATGTTACCAGTCTACAGCCCCAATGTAAAAAAATTGTCAGTAGTAGTGGACGGTAATAATGTGGCTTTGAATTTGCTGTACCTAAAGGTTGACATGTGTAAAGAGAAGGGGATTTTGAATATATTTTTAAATTCATCCTCTATACTTAAATATGAACTAACACTAAAGACGTATCATTATTTCGGAACATTCCATACTTGTGGAAAGCCATAGATGCTAGTGATCTGATACATGACATTAGATACAGAAGACAGTAGGTGCCCTATGAATGCACTGGGAATCCTGTTCTGGGTGCACTTGTAGTTAGGCACATAATCACTGCTCCCTGTCAGCATACTAAATGTACTGCTAATGGCTTTTCTCTCACTGGCCCAGGAATCATGGATATGGAATCCCAAGGTCACATTAGGCAGAAGGTTCTGGTCCTGGTTGATTTCCTCAATGGCAAAAATGGCAGCCAGAAAGTGACGATAATACCGGAGGGAGGAACTGGAACAAAAAAGAATTAAAAATTGTAAAAAAGAATATTTGCAGTTTTTACATATTTAATTTTCATAATTGCACTTTGTCGTCCATGTTATGTGGGCAGCTACACATTATATATGGTTTTAATACAAAAGAGGCATGAATATTCTGTTAAAGAGGAACATCAGCTTCCAAACCAAAATTTGTCAAAAGGAGAAGGAAAGGTAAAAACTAAGTAAGCTTTATTATTATTATTATTATTATTTATATAGCGCCATCAATTTATGCAGCGCTTTACAGAATAGAGGGGTACAAAGACAGACTTTATCAGAAAGGTCTATGTAAATACAGTTATAAGCACTCACAGAAATGCTGCACCTCTATCAAAAGAAACTCAGGATTTCTTTTTCTTCTTGTTCGTAAACATGATCTTCGGTATTAGTCTTCCTGCTCTCAGAAAACTCCTTCAGGGCACAGCATGGGTCTGTGCAGCTCTCTTCTCTTTGCCTCTTCCTGTCCCTTCTCCTGCTCCCCATCCCATAAGAATTTGCTCCCAACTCTGTAATCTGAGACACCAGCATCTAAAGCTGCGGCATGGAAGCTACTGAGGCCAAGCTAATATGGCAGCTGCTATCCTAACAAAACAGAGGGAGCTTCTAGGGCTTTTTATTGAGGTATGGTAATGCTTTCTGTTGAATAAATATAGCATTATAGCTTGCACTAATGTGGCTAATCTATTGGCAGTAAAATGCCAAAATGCCTTTTCATCTGCTTTAAAGAGTCCCATTAAACACAGAAAGCCCTAATATACCTATCATTGTGACAATACCTGTTGAAGGAACAAATTACAATCAATAACGCAAAACCCAGAACAATTGCCAAGGTCCCAGTCACAGCTCACACATCTGCCTATAACAGTCACCTTTGGCTTGGGGTGGAGCCTCCACTACTTGGGTGCCACCAAGTCTACCCACCCCTTAAGTTTTGCGTCATTCAGACCTTTCAGTTATAGAATGACCCTTGAGCCAAGGGTTTTTTGAATAATAACTAAGGAAAGCAAGCCACAAGTGGCTCTTTAACCTGTGGAAGTTGGCTCTTTCAGGTGCAGGCTCCCACAATTGCATTTTCTTTGCCATAGCAACGGGAGACGCACTATGGGAGACGTGGCAGGGGGGCGGGGATACGCAGTGCAGGGGAGGCTCTTCCAGGTGCGGGCTTGCTAGCAACGTTGGGCCCTCTACATGTGAAGCCGGTTTTATTCAGAAGATCTGAGGCTGCAAGAAACCACCTTAGCAACCAATATAGACAGAGGTTCCAGTATGTAACCATGTACAGAAAAAATTTGCTGGATAGGTTCACAAAGGGTTTAAATATTTTAGGTAACAAATACAATACTGGGACAGGTGGATATGCAACACATAAAAAATCTTGCACACATAGAAATATAATCCCATATTCATGTGCCTGCATCACCAGTTTAGTCTCTTTTGATATTAATCTGTGTGCCCCCTCTGTATATGCCTGTTTAGCATTATTACAATGTGTCTATGAAGATTCTCATTCATCCAGGTCATGATATACAGTATCTAGTAGAATTAAGTCTAAAACAACTGGACTTTTCTGAGTTTTTCTTGAAAACGTTTCACCACTCATCCGAGTGGCTTCTTCAGTTCAAATGACTGGTAGGGAATTCCCCGGTATTTAAACTCTTGATGGTAGTAGAGTCACAGACATCCAATCACAATGGTTCCATTGAACTTGTTCAGTTAGGTGTTAGCTGAAACTGACAGGTGTAAGAAGGTATGATCCAGTCACAATGGTACCAACATTCTCATTGATGAAGGTGTTAATCCTTCAAAGTACATGACTGGAAGTGTGAACTGTTGTGAAACTGCCGGGGTAAGGATGTCAACGCGCCATTGTATGTAGGTGACAAGCGGTGTCTCAGGCCCCCTCCTCTGTTCAGGGATGGTTTTTCCAGGTTGGCATAAATGGCCTCTTTCACACCTCTTTCAAACCATCTGTCCTCTCGGTCCAAAATATGCACGTTACTGTCCTCAAAAGAGTGACCTTTTTCTTTTCTACCATTGTGATTGGATCATACCTTCTTACACCTGTCAGTTTCAGCTAACACCTAACTGAACAAGTTCAATGGAACCATTGTGATTGGATGTCTGTGACTCTACTACCATCAAGAGTTTAAATACCGGGGAATTCCCTACCAGTCATTTGAACTGAAGAAGCCACTCGGATGAGTGGTGAAACGTTTTCAAGAAAAACTCAGAAAAGTCCAGTTGTTTTAGACTTAATTCTACTAGATATTATTACAATGGCTCCTCCTTTATCAGCCTTACATATAAACATATAATATTTTTCGATGACTTTAAAGGAGACATATTGGATACAACATGGAAAAACCCCTAATTTTGTAGGCAATGATGAATAATATATGGTGCTGGTTTCACATTGGTGCCAATAACAGTTATACTATAATTAGAAGATCTGTCAGCTTCACGCAGTGGCGTTTAAAGCCACAAATGGTTTTGACATTATAAACCACTAAAAGCACAAATTATTAGTGGCAAGTGAATGTTTTTGCCAGGCTTGGATTCGCAGTGAAATTTCATATTTTACCATCAGCGAATTTTTTTCACAAACATTCACTGTGAAAAAATGTTGGTAAGACAAAAAAGACGACACTAAAAAATGCCCATTGACTTTAATGCATTTGGAGTGAGAAAAAAAAACGCCCAATGACCTCAATACGTTTCCTAAATTTTTCAGCGAACCAAAACAGGACAGATTCGTTTATCACTGCAGTTTATATAAATATGGTTGAAATTTGCCTAGGACAACTCCTACTGACTTCTACATAACCTCAACAGCTTTTAGATAGTGAAGTTTTGTATTGCGGGTATGGGATCCCTTATCCGGAAAGGCCATTGCACATCCATTTTAATCAAATAATTCTAATTTTTAAAAATGATCCCCTTTTCTCTGTAATAATAAAACAGTACCTATACTTGATCCCAACTAAGATATAATTACCCCTTATTGGGGCAGAACAGCCCTATTGGGTTTATTTAATGGTTAAATGATTCCCTTTTCTCTGTAATAATAAAACAGTACCTGTACTTGATCCCAACTAAGATATAATTACCCCTTATTGGGGGCAGAACAGCCCTATTGGGTTTATTTAATGGTTAAATGATTCCCTTTTCTCTGTAATAATAAAACAGTACCTGTACTTGATCCCAACTAAGATATAATTACCCCTTATTGGGGCAGAACAGCCCTATTGGGTTTATTTCATGGTTAAATGATTCCCTTTTCTCTGTAATAATAAAACAGTACCTGTACTTGATCCCAACTAAGATATAATTACCCCTTATTGGGGGCAGAACAGCCCTATTGGGTTTATTTAATGGTTAAATGATTCCCTTTTCTCTGTAATAATAAAACAGTACCTGTACTTGATCCCAACTAAGATATAATTACCCCTTATTGGGGGCAGAACAGCCCTATTGGGTTTATTTCATGGTTAAATGATTCCCTTTTCTCTGTAATAATAAAACAGTACCTGTACTTGATCCCAACTAAGATATAATTACCCCTTATTGGGGGCAGAACAGCCCTATTGGGTTTATTCATTATTTAAATGATTTTTAGCAGACTTTAGGTATGAAGAAGGTATGGGAGGTTCCCTTATCCGGAAGTCCCGAGCATTCTGGATAACAGGTCCTTTACCTGAAGTTGTTTTTATGCTTAATAAATGGCAAAAAAAAACAAAACTTTTTTTCCCATGAAAAATTGAGTTTTAGTGCAAAAAAACCACACAGTTATGAAAAATATATGTACATTAGTAAATGCCTCCCTTAGTGCTTTTACTTACAGATTCATAGTAATAACGCATTTTTCTAAAATTACAATATATTATTCAAACCCTAATGATGTAACTAAACTAAAACTTCACTTAAACTTTGGTGAAACAAAGGACCAACCAGCAACACTTATCTGCTAAGTGGGAAGTATAAATCAATTAGGAGATTCACAACAGACAAATAGAGATATTAACTAAAGCTTTCCTTGGATTGGGTCCATCTGCAACATACTAAATGTTACTAGAAAAATGAATATTCCTTTTAATCCTCCTTTTCTACCTACTGTAAGTGTGCCTGAAGATAAAATCTTCATTAAAGTACTTGGTACAATCAGTTTCAGGCATAAGGTTGAGGGCCCTCAGGGCAAGCATCTGCCCCAACAAGCTCCCCCCACTCCCATACTGCAGGCATCGTGACTGGGAGATTCAGATAGGCCAAAACTTGGGGAAGCCAGGCAAATAGGTATTAGCCCAGTGCCCCCCAGCATTTGGCCCAGAGGCACGTGCCTTTTCTGCATACCCCTAGTTCCAGCCTTGGGTACAATCCTGAAACCTGTCAACTCTTCTGTAAGAATGAAGGCCGAGAATCCACAATTCTACAGGACATGAAAATGTACCTGAAACTGGTGATACTCACCTAGATAAGCTCAAAAAAGTGTTCTTAGGGCGCTCTTCAAAGGTTTCCTGGGCATTTTTCAATAAACCAAATATATCAACAAGAATACCAAGCATGATGTCCCCTTCCTGCAGGTAGCTTTCCTCATATCCCCCATTCAGTGAGCAGGCAGGGAGATTGGGGTTAATCATTGCACTGCAGGTTATTGCTACTAACATCCAAGTAACAGCAAGGCCGACTGTAGCTTTCATTGATACATTCAGTATATTCATTATACTCCCTATCCAACCGTGATAACTGGTCAGTGTGTGCTCATTATTCTGCTCCTATAGTGAATTATGTAAAAAAAAAAAAAAAAATCACATGAACTTGAAAAATGAACAGCAGCATCAACATTTATATATATTTTGCAGTTTTGTTTTGACATGATCAACCATAAAATAACATGTTACTTATTGAACTTACTGTATCTCCTAATTCTTTTACAACTTTGCTCCAAGGCTTCTATTTTTATTTTATGAGATAAATCAATGAGAAAATCAATGAGAAAACTTTATTTCATGGTTCATCATGCGAAAACTCGTGTGCAAGATTCAATTCAAAGAGAAAAACACTTTTTTTCCTACTTCAGTTCCAGTTTTTGTTTTCCATATACTTCGAGTTTTTACTTTTCTGGACAACCCCACTTCATACTTACTGGGTATAGCCTTCCCCTCACTACTCCCATCAGAATGGTCCTCTCCAAAACTTCAAAAACCTAACACTTTCCCCAATCTAGTGACAAGCTTCTAGAAAGTCCCAAAAAGAGATGGGAACCTGATGAAATAGATTTTTCTAGGAAAGAAAAATCACAGTAAGTATAATATAATTTTCCATTCTTCCTGTCCAACTCTACTACTGGGACCTAACAAGCCAACATACCCAACTGGGAGAGTAACAGTTCCAAAGAGGGAAATCTGAATCCCAGAATATAAAATTATTCCAGATAAATCTCAAACCTTCTTGTGCAAACCTAAGATCTCTATTGCTGCAAAAGAAACCTGGAGGGAAATAAAAGAGGGGACACGACCAGTGTTAATAGCCAGAGCCCGAGTAAGGAAAGACAACTGGACTAAAGAAAGAATGATGAACTGAACCTCAGTATCCAGACTAAAACTATTGCAGATGAACCATGGTTTAGCCATATGGCAGGGCACTGAATTAGAGCCTAACCAATAAGGTTCTGTATAGTTGAAAATTATAACAATCATTGTCTCTAGTCTGGATACTGAGGTTTGCTTGTTACATGAGCACCAGACCCACTGAAATGTTTTAACATACATATTCAGTTTATTTAATATATAAAGCAAGCCCTAGAACACTCTGCTAAAGAGCCCAGTGCTACACATTCTAACTGGCTGCCATTTCCAGGTGAGTCCCTATCCCAATATACATTACTGGTTAAACAGAGTATTGTTAACATTGCAGGACACCGGTTCCTTAGAATTGGACAGATTTCAATTAAGAAAAGCAGAGTAAGTAAAGTACGTTAGTTTGAAGCCAACAAACCTGCATTGTGACTAAAAGAACATAAGTGTAACACAGAGACCCTTACCTGATCCTTCTACTGCTTCATTCTGAGCTGCAAAGAAAGGAACCCACCAACCCCATTACCTACAGCTCAATACTGCCATCCAGAGTAATTACCTGATTACCTTGAGTTGGTGCCTGCTCCAATAGGCATTGCATTACCTCTAAGCAGCAGCTGAAGCCTCTAAAGCTCAGTTTACTACCACATCTCCCTTGCATACATGAAAACCATAAGGGGTGTAAAGGCCATAGCACTTAGATCAAAACCGCAGCCCCTAGGGTGCTTATCGACAGCCCTAATTGTATCCCCTCACCCCACAAAAAAAAAGCAAAGAAAACTTGCCTCCAGTAGGAGCAAAACAAAAAGGAACAGAAGGACAAAAGGCACCAGATTAGATGTCATTTTTCAGCATTTTTCAGGATAAGATTGGGATGGATGCTGATTTGCAATTCTGGATACACTTTGAATACTTTATATGAACTGAGCTGAATTTATACATATAATTTATGTATTTAAAATCTCATTCTGAGCTAATAGGAGCTTTACAAATAAATAAAGTTATACATACATACATACAAATGCTGAAGCAAAAAGCATAGACTGAATCCCCCATAAAGCCCTACTATAAGCTCTCATTTAAAAACGTCAAGGCAAATGTTCTAAGTCTTTAAATACCTACCTTCTTCTGCACAAGCTTATCTCAGTAATGCACAAAATATAATATACATTTAAAACCTGTGTATACATATTAAATCTGTGGCTTCTCAATCATTTGTTCCCTCCTGTGCAGCCTGGTACTTACAGATCCCTGTGAAAGAGCAATCAGACACCAACTGTTCTACTGAATTGTTCTCCATCAGTTCCTATCCTTCCATTCATCCAATGAACCAATATTTCTGTATTGAAAATCATGAACTACAGCTCTGTGGAAAGTGAAGCCAAGACTGAATGTCTCATTTATATAGTCTGGAAAGGAGAGGATTGTGACTGAAAATAGACACTGTCTTTACTTATTATTTTATTTTATTCTGAAATCCTCCAGGCTGGGTCATACACAGGGGAATCTGATAGCCAAGAATGAATATAGCCAAAAGAGGAGCAGAAGCCAGGCCAGGGCATACATTGGTTTTGTGATAAATGCAACACGACAGGATTTCTCAAATTTACAGTCAGACAAACCAGTTTTTAAACACAAACCCTCAAAGATTTCAGGAACACCCTTGTAAAGTGGGAAAATAAAAAAATTATTTTGGTGTGAGTAGTTGAAGCTATATGCAGTGACAGCAGGTGATGCCTAGTCCACTTACATAGTTACATAGTTGGGTGTAAATTAGACCAAAGACCAGGTTCATCAAGTTCAACACCTTCAAGTAAACCCCACTACGCATAACCCATGCTGACCTGTCTATCCACTCACATACAGACCCACACTGACCTATCTATCCACTCACATACAGACCCACACTGACCTATCTATACACTCACATACAGACCCACACTGACCTATCTATCCACTCACATACAGACCCACACTGACCTATCTATCCACTCACATACAGACCCATACTGACCTATCTATCCACTCACATACAGACCCACACTGACCTATCTATCCACTCACATACAGACCCATACTGACCTATCTATCCACTCACATACAGACCCATACTGACCTATCTATCCACTCACATACAGACCCATACTGACCTATCTATCCACTCACATACAGACCCACACTGACCTATCTATCCACTCACATACAGACCCATACTGACCTATCTATCCACTCACATACAGACCCATACTGACCTATCTATCCACTCACATACAGACCCATACTGACCTATCTATCCACTCACATACAGACCCATACTGACCTATCTATCCACTCACATACAGACCCATACTGACCTATCTATCCACTCACATACAGACCCATACTGACCTATCTATCCACTCACATACAGACCCATACTGACCTATCTATCCACTCACATACAGACCCATACTGACCTATCTATCCACTCACATACAGACCCACACTGACCTATCTATCAACTCACATACAGACCCATACTGACCTATCTATCCACTCACATACAGACCCATACTGACCTATCTATCCACTCACATACAGACCCATACTGACCTATCTATACACTCACATACAGACCCATACTGACCTATCTATACACTCACATACAGACCCATACTGACCTATCTATACACTCACATACAGACCCACACTGACCTATCTATACACTCACATACAGACCCGCACTGACCTATCTATCCCCTCACATACAGACCCACACTGACCTATCTATCCACTCACATACAGACCCGCACTGACCTATCTATCCCCTCACATACAGACCCATACTGACCTATCTATACACTCACATACAGACCCATACTGAACTATCTATACACTCACATACAGACCCATACTGAACTATCTATACACTCACATACAGACCCATACTGACCTATCTATCCACTCACATACAGACCCACACTGACCTATCTATCCACTCACATACAGACCCACACTGACCTATCTATCCACTCACATACAGACCCATACTGACCTATCTATCCACTCACATACAGACCCACACTGACCTATCTATCCACTCACATACAGACCCACACTGACCAATCTATCCACTCACATACAGACCCACACTGACCTATCTATCCCCTCACATACAGACCCATACTGACCTATCTATCCACTCACATACAGACCCACACTGACCTATCTATCCACTCACATACAGACCCATACTGACCTATCTATCCCCTCACATACAGACCCACACTGACCTATCTATCCCCTCACATACAGACCCACACTGACCTATCTATCCACTCACATACAGACCCATACTGACCTATCTATCCACTCACATACAGACCCACACTGACCTATATATCCACTCACATACAGACCCACACTGACCTATCTATCCACTCACATACAGACCCACACTGACCTATCTATCCACTCACATACAGACCCACACTGACCTATCTATCCACTCACATACAGACCCATACTGACCTATCTATACACTCACATACAGACCCACACTGACCTATCTATCCACTCACATACAGACCCACACTGACCTATCTATCCACTCACATACAGACCCATACTGACCTATCTATCCACTCACATACAGACCCACACTGACCTATCTATCCACTCACATACAGACCCACACTGACCTATCTATCCACTCACATACAGACCCACACTGACCTATCTATCCACTCACATACAGACCCACACTGACCTATCAGTGGTCAGAGGTTTTGCATGGTGTCAAGTTTCACAGCTGTTAGACCACCCACGTAGATTTATGCTAATTAGCATCACACCACCTCTGTTACCATGACAACCAATCAGAGGTCTCTTAACCCCTGCTAAGGTTGTCATGGTAACACTCTGTTACCATGACAACCTTATCAGTTAATCAGATAAGAACAGAGTTTATGGCTTCACAGCTGTCATTTGACATCTAGACATCGACGGATGCAGTCACCTCTTAGTACTCAGTGCTAAGTACACAGTGACCATCCATTTTCCTGAGTTATGGATCCAGGTGATATGGATCCAAACAAAAACACTAGTTCCCCTTTGGGGAAAAGAAATTGTTTTGAACAAACAGCAATGACTGTTTTTCAGAATGCCATTGCAAGAGCCCTTGGCATTTCATCAGGTACTAATCCTGTTGCAGCTCCAGTTGGAGCCAATGCTGGCATTGTGACTGGTCAATCATCCAGTGCAAATTTGCCCAGCAATTCCAGTGCAGGTCCAAGGACCAGCTCTTCCAAAAGGAAAAGAGCATATTCTCCTGAGGACCAGACTGACAGTAAGAAACGTTACAGAAAAGATCGTGACGGTAAGGGTAGCACCTCAGACTTAAACAGAGAACAAAGAGGTTCTTCTCGGGCCCATAGTGCCAGAAAAAGACGAAAAAGACAAAATAGGAAACATAGGGAGATGAGAAGATGCATTAGAGAGCAGGAGGCACAAGCTAGTAAAGTCTTCCAGGATGCAATTGCCAGAGCCCTTGGAATCTCATCGGCTACTGGCACGTCAGGAGCAGAGACACAAGTTGCCAGCAGTTCAGAGGCAACTCCAAGTACCAGCTCCTCTGGGAGAAAAAGATCTCGTTCCCGTTCAGAGGCAACGCCAAGTACCAGCACTGCAAGAGCAGGTACACAAGTTGCCTCATCTCCTGTTCCATCTACAAGCTTGGCCAGAAGTTCAGAGGCAATGCCAAGTACCAGCTCCTCTGGGAGAAAAAGATCTCGTTCCCGTTCAGAGGCAACGCCAAGTACCAGCACTGCAAGAGCAGATTCACAAGTTGCCTCATCTCCTGTTCCATCTACAAGCTTGGCCAGAAGTTCAGAGGCAATGCCAAGTACCAGCTCCTCTGGGAGAAAAAGATCTCATTCCCGTTCAGAGGCAACGCCAAGTACCAGCTCCTCTGGGAGAAAAAGGTCTCGTTCCCATTCAGAGGCAACGCCAAGTACCAGCACTGCAAGAGCAGATACACAAGTTGCCTCATCTCCTGTGCCATCTACAAGCCTGGCCAGCAGTTCAGAGGCAATGCCAGGTACCAGCTCCTCTGGGAGAAAAAGAGTTTCTTCCAATGAGGAACAGCCAGGAAAGAGGAAAAGGCAAGAGGAAGACAATACACCTAATAAAAATGACACAAACACAAGCAGACCAACTTGTAAGAAATCTACCAAAGGTAGAAAGCCCAGCCCATATAGGCGGCAGCAGATTAGTGATTTCAAATTATTCCAGGATGCAGTTGCCAAAGCTCTTGGAATATCAAAAAGTGAAACAAACACAAGCGCTGTCACTAGCCCGACATTTGTTCCACCAGTAATGACTGTCACCAAAGATCCTAGCACAATACCAAGTACTAGCTCTTTGGTGAGAATCGATGATGGATTTAAACTGCAGAACATTAACACTGGGAATATTGCTGGAATTCAATTACCAGCAACAGAAACCAGAAATCCAAATATTAGTTCTTCTGTGGCCCAGAAAGACAATTCTAAACAACAGCAATGTAACATTATACAACCCAATCAGTGCAATGTTCAAAATAATGCCACAGCCCCTCAGAATCCTTCTACTACAACCAGGGGAATATATGAATATATAGAGCTAAGTGATAGGGAACGTGCCATTCAAGCACATCAGCAACAGATTGCTCTACAACAACAAATGGAACATCTCAGACAGTGCCCATATGAAGATTCCCCTCTATTTAGGAACCCAATTCCTGAAACACGGAAAAGAAAGTTGGACACTTACCCTGATGATGTAGCTTTATGGAACCCCAAGCGTTTCAGGCTGAGACTGGGCAGAGGACCTAGGGTACGTCCCAAAGCCCTAGAGAGAAAGCCAGACACACAAAATGTACAAGGCACAGAAGAATGTACATCAGATGATATATTTCAACCCAGATCAGTAATAATTGCAAGATTAAGGGCAAGGGCAGAAGAAATAAAGAGGAAAGAGCAAAAGAAATCTGAGCAGTCTGAAAAAAAAGATGATTTCCCTTCAAATTAAATATACTTATACAGAGCATTAAAGAAATGCACAAGAAAAGCAAAAGACACGAAATACAATTGATAGCTTTGACATTGGCATTTTTTCACCACTGTATTTGATTTATGAGCACAATTCTATACCAAAAAAGTATTCCACCCAGACCCATAATGGAATGCTTAAGATGAGCAGTAGCAAACAAGCAAAAGACAAATTATTTGAAATAGAATGGGAGGTTGGATGGGAGATTGGGATGGATTTCCATTACTGCTCAAAAAGATGAAGGCGTGAGGAGTAAATATATACTCTATTCAAGTCAAGCTGAAGTTTTACCCCAGGCTGGTGCTTCTGTTAGAAGAAAACTGTACCAGCTCTGGGTATCTGTGAGAGACAAAGCCAGAAACGCAGCAGGTACAAAAGACAAAGAAGATTGTGCATCAGATGATCTATTTCCACCCAAAATTGGAGCACAGTTGTAGACCAATAGAAAAGATGGATGGATTCTACTACTTGATGAGCAGTAGCAAACAAACTTAAGGCACATTACTCACAATAGAATGGGAGGTTGGATGGGAGATTGGGATGGATTTCCATTAATGCTCAAAAAGATGAATGTATGAGGGGTAAATATATACTCTATTCAACTCAAGCTGAAGAAATTAGTACAAATTCAAATACCATTGCTTCTGTGAGGAAATGATTGTCTGCACAGTGCACACAGTCAAACACCATGAATAGCCCATGTATTGCCTACCAGAAGGCAGTAATGTTGAATGTTTCCCAGAAGTCAAAGCCTAATAATTCTGTAACCTAAAAGATTTAATTAAGTGTATCAAATGCCAGTGTCACTGCTGAGCACAAAGCTAAACTTCAGATTCCAGAACAGAAAGACAATTTGCCCACTGACAATACAGTTGCTGGCTTCGATATTCATCTCACCATTGGCTATATCTTTCCTATCCAGGTGACCTCTGAAGCCTGTAGGTCCCCTGTCAGAACTGCAGCAGAAAGTTCCGGGGCCCCAAAAGGGCGTCGGTGAAGACCAGTGCTGACAGGGGTTCTCTTGCTTCATGGGAGAGGTCTACCTACAGCTGTCTCCTTAACATTCCACATAGACAGTCCTTATACTTTTAACATAGGAGAGTAGAAGAAATTGTTTCTTTTGCACAATATCTAGATTATCTAGATTGGAAAATGATCACAGACTGAAATAAGAGGAAACTAGCTTTTAAAATTTATGACCCCAGGACAGTGATCCCCAACCAGAGCAACTTGTTGCTCACCACCCCATTGTAGTGTTGCTCCCAGTGGCCTCACAGTAGATGCACAAATCTGCTTTGAAGGCAAGTTTTGGAAGAACAAAGTTCTACTCCGGCAGGCTAGCAGTCAATATGGGGCTACCAAATAGCCAATTACAGTCCTTATTTGGCATCCCCAAACAACTTTTTTTTATGCTTGTTTGGCTCACCAACATTTTACATCTGAGTGTGGCTCACAATTAAAAAAAATGGGGATCACTGCCTTCAGACACCAAAGGATATATATTTTCTGCTAAAGTCAATGAGCTTGAAGGAGAAGGAAAGTTAAAAAATCACTGGACAGTGCCAATTGTTAGACACCCCCCAATGATTGCAATTACGCTTACATTTTACCCCAGCTGGTGCTCCTGTTAGGAGAAAACTGCAGCTTTTTCATTCTACTCTGCAAGTGCAGGCCCCGGGGTCACAAAGATAAAAATAAGCTTGAAATTTTATTTTACATTTCTAGACCAGAAAAATGAAAAGCAGTAAAATAAGGAAATAAGGCATTTCATTTCTGAACACAATTTATGACCTAAACAATGATGGATGGACATCAAATATACAGATGTCTCTCTATCGAAACTGTAAGCATATATATATATATATACACACACACGAGTCTTATGGTGAGATTCAATATCACTTATTTATGCTATTTTAGTGCAGTATTGATAGGTGAACTATTTATTGCCACAAGATTATCACAATTTGTATATTATATATTTATGGAGAAGTAATTGTCTATGTATGCACTAAATTTGAGTATTTTCCCATTACAGGCCAGTAAAAATAAAGAGCAGCAGCAGAAAATAAGGCAGAGAAGATGTAAAAGAAGAACAGATCAGTGGTTAGCACTGCTGCCTTACAGAGGGTCTTAGGTCCAATTCCAGCCATGGTACTGGAATGGGCGTTTGTATATTGTATATTTTACCAACAATCTGTATTGTTTACACTTAAACAAATATCACCAGAGCCATATATTTTTCCACCATATGGGGTTTACCTTGACGTGGTATGGTGGCTTGGCAATTTTATGATCATAAACACTCTTTTTTTTTTTTTGCCTCTCTTTTGTATATTTTTTTTTACTTTTAATTTAAGTATATTGAGTTAATGGGGTTTCCCTTAATGTGGTATGGAGGCTTGGCAATTTTATGATCATAAACTTGTAACTAAAAACCCCTGTATAAAGCTATTAAAAAGGCTAAAAACATTGTTAGTTTATATATAAAATGGTTCATATAGTATCCTGTCTAAATGAAATCATTATACAGCACCATATACAACAATAGCGCTCATCAACAGCCTTTATCAGCGTACAAGGGTTTCTATAAACGTTTCTTTCTTGGTATAAATTCAAAGTAACCACGATAATTTCTCAAGTTCAGAAATGTTTTGACAATGCTTTTATCGTTCGTATGAAAATATCGTAATTGAGTTCCGAAAGTCACAAAGTTTTTGTGCCGAAAAGTTTGTTAACGCTACGAAAACCTTTCTGGCTTTGATGCCTTCCATCAGAAAACTTTGTACGGAGCAACATCCACACTGCTGTTTAAAAAATCATTCTTTATTCAGTCTCCTTAAAAACATATTGTGCTTATACAGAAAAAGATGTACCATGCAGCTTTTGAGAAAGTGGTGTGATACCATGGTCTTTTTCTGTATAAGCACAATATGTTTTTAAGGAGACTGAATAAAGAATGATTTTTTAAACAGCAGTGTGGATGTTCGATTCTTTGCGCAAAATACAATTTTTTGGTGGAAATTTACTGAAAAACACAAAAAACTTGGGGCATTTATACAGTACAACTCCCATTGACTTCTACATGACTTTTCCATTCAAGTTTTTAAAATGTTTTTCAAGTTTTGAAAAAAAAGTAAAATCCCTGTATACATTTGAATTTTGATTGATCAGATGTTTAGAGGAAGATTAATCAAAATTCCGATTTGCATAATTTTAGAAGGTTTTTTTTAAACCTAAAAAATGCAAAGACCTTGAATCATTAACTTTACATCACTTTAATAGCACAAATTGCTGCCCCAAGCTTTTAGATGGTGTTTTTTTCCATTTGGGTTTTTGTTGTTTTGATGCATAATAAATAAAGAAAATTTCATGGTTTTTAAATTGGAAAAATATGTTTAGTGAAAAAAATCCAGAAAAAAGCAACCTTTGACAAATCTGCCCCTAAAAGCCAGCATTTCTGGTTGAAACTTCAACCTTTACTGCACTTAAACCTTTACTACATGGCAACTAGAGATGTAGCAAACTGTTCGCCGGCGAACTAATTCGCGCGAACATCGGGTGTTCGCAAGTCCGCAAATTCGCGAACTTTTCGTGATGTTCGCAATTTGGGTTCGCCGGCACCGAAAAAATCGCAAAACTTACGATAACGGTACGAATGCTCCGAAAAAGTCGCAAAACTTACGATAACGGTACGAATGCTCCGAAAAAGTCGCAAAACTTACGATAACGGTACGAATGCTCCGAAAAAGTCGCAAAACTTACGATAACGTTACGAAAGATCCGAAAAAGTCGCAAAACTTACGATAACGGTACGAAAGCTCCGAAAAAGTCGCAAAACTTATGATAACGGTACGAATGCTCCGAAAAAGTCGCAAAACTTACGATAACGGTACGAATGCTCCGAAAAAGTCGCAAAACTTACGATAACGTTACGAAAGATCCGAAAAAGTCGCAAAACTTACGATAACGGTACGAAAGCTCCGAAAAATTCGCAAAACTTACGATAACTTTACGAAAGCGCCGGAAAATACGAAAAAGTCGCAAAATTACCGATCATTTCGAAAAACGGCATGTGTCAATTTTTCAGAGGTTTTTGCCCTTGATCCCCCTCCTGCATGCCACTGTCCAGGTCGTGGCACCCTTTAAACAACTTTAAAATCAGTTTTCTGGCCAGAAATGGCTTTTCTAGGTTTTAAAGTTCGCCTTCCCATTGAAGTCTATGGGGTTCGCAAAGTTCGCGAATATTCGCAATTTTCGGCGGAAGTTCGCGAACAGGTTCGCGAACTTTTTTTTTGAGGTTCGCTACATCCCTAATGGCAACATGTAAGAAGATTGAATATAAATATAGATATATATATATATATATATATAAATATACATACATAAATAAACATAAATATATATATAGTAAATATATAGGGAAGGAGTTCAACAGCACTGAGTTAGGTGCTTCTCTTTGTTCTGCTTCTCACTCATTGTTCTTAAGTAGTGAAGGGTGAAATGTTTTTCCAGGCATTGATTTGTGTCCAAAAATTGTCGCGGGCGTCAAAAGAATTGTTGCGCATCAAAATAAATTGTCGCGGTGTCAAAATAAATAGTCGTGTGTTAAAAGAATAGTCGCAGACATCAAAGAATAGTCACAGGCGTCAAAGAATAGTTGTGGGGTCAAAGAATAGTTGCGCCGTCAAAATTAATAGTCGTGCGCCAAAAGAATAGTCGCGGGCATCAAAGAATAGTCGTGGCGTCAAAATAAATAGTTTAGTGTCAAAAGAATAGTCGCGGGCGTCAAAGAGTAGTCACAGCGTCAAAATAAATAGTCGCGCGCCAAAAGAATAGTGGCGTCAAAGAATAATTGCGGCGTCAAAATAAATAGTTGCATGCCAAAAGAATAGTCGCTGGCGTCATAGAATAGTTGCGGCGTCAAAATAAATAGTCGCGTGTCAAAAGAATAGTCGCGGGTGTCAAAGATTAGTCGCGGCGTCAAAATAAATAGTCACGCGTCAAAAGAATAGTCGCGGGTGTCAAAGAATAGTCGCGGCGTCAAAATAAATACTAGCCGCGTCAAAATAATAGTCACACGACATTTTCGCCGTTTCACAAATTTATTGCCATTTCCTGAATCTTTTGAAAAATTCGCAAATTTTTCGACGAAGCGAAACGGGACAGATTCGCTCATCACTATTCTTGAATGATGTATTGGTGCTTTTTATTTATGTCCCACCTTAGAAATTGTTGGAAACAATTATATGACACTGTTGAATTGCATCAGGGCAACGGGGAAATAAATGACTTTTATAAACAAAAAACAGCGACATTCTCTCCCTTTTTCATGGTGTATTTATTACTAATACACAGTAACATAGTAGGTTAGGTTAAAAAAAGACACACGTCCATAAACTTCAACCATAATGCCTATATATATTGCATATGGGGGTTGTATAAGTAAAGAAGAGTTCTCAGAAAACAGTTAAATCTAATTTTCCTACACGTTAGTTATTTTAAGCTTAGGGAAATGTGGTTCATAACCCCAAGGACTAATTAATTAGACTTATCCATGTTCTTAAAAGATATTTATAGTAGGCAGAAATTACTTGCTACATTTAAAAATCTCTCACAGAAAGGTAAGGTAACATGATACAGGTATGGGACCTGTTATCCAGAATGATCGGGACCTGGGGTTTTCCGGATTAGGGATCTTTCCCTATAACTTAAGCCTACTTTCTCCATAACTTAAGCCTACTAAAAATCATTTAAATATTGAAAAAACCCAATAAACTAGTTTTGTCTCTAATAAGGGGTAATTATATCTCAGTTGGGATCAAGTACAGGTACTGTTTTATTATTACAGAGAAAAGGGAATCATTTAACCATTAAATAAACCCAATAGGGCTGTTCTGCCCCCAATAAGGGGTAATTATATCTTAGTTGGGATCAAGTACAGGTACTGTTTTATTATTACAGAGAAAAGGGAATCATTTAACCATTAAATAAACCCAATAGGGCTGTTCTGCCCCCAATAAGGGGTAATTATATCTTAGTTGGGATCAAGTACAGGTATTGTTTTATTATTACAGAGAAAAGGGAATCATTTAACCATGAAATAAACCCAATAGGGCTGTTCTGCCCCCAATAAGGGGTAATTATATCTTAGTTGGGTTCAAGTACAGGTACTGTTTTATAATTACAGAGAAAAGGGAATCATTTAAACATGAAATAAACCCAATAGGGCTGTTCTGCCCCCAATAAGGGGTAATTATATCTTAGTTGGGATCAAGTACAGGTACTGTTTTATTATTACAGAGAAAAGGGAATCATTTAACCATTAAATAAACCCAATAGGGCTGTTCTGCCCCCAATAAGGGGTAATTATATCTTAGTTGGGATCAAGTACGGGTACTGTTTTATTATTACAGAGAAAAGGGAATCATTTAACCATGAAATAAACCCAATAGGGCTGTTCTGCCCCCAATAAGGGGTAATTATATCTTAGTTGGGATCAAGTACAGGTACTGTTTTATTATTACAGAGAAAAGGGAATCATTTAAGCATTAAATAAACCCAATAGGGCTGTTCTGCCCCCAATAAGGGGTAATTATATCTTAGTTGGGATCAAGTACAAGGTACTGTTTTATTATTACAGAGAAAAAGGAAATCATTTTTAAAAATGTGAATTGATTACAATGGAGTCTATGGGAGATGGGCTTTCCGTAATTCAGAACTTTCTGGATAATGGGTTTCCATATAAGGGGTCCGATACCTGTACTGAGTATGAAAATACTCATATATGTTATATTAATAGGTATTCAGTAGTTAATCCCCTCAAGTTTGCTTTTTAAATTATGCACATGTAATGTATTTTGGAGGCACTGTGTGCATTTACAGCCCTATATAGATACGTGTCACAGTAATCTTAATTGAAGATGAATTCTGCATTCACAAACTTTTTAAATATGTACTTTTTAATATACATACTGTTAAAATAATGTTGCCCAACCAACGACATGAAATCCTTTGCTAACAATGAATTATTGCAGATTGTAAGCTCTTTTGGGCAGGGCCCTCTTCACCTCTTGTATCGGTTACTGATTGCTTTATATGTTACTCTGTATGTCCAATGTATGTAACCCACTTATTGTACAGCGCTGCGGAATATGTTGGCGCTTTATAAATAAATGTTAATGTAATGTAAAATAATTAGCCAATGCATAGTTTTGATTTCCAGTTTTAGTATTAGCCGACCTGCATGGAATGATCTGCTGCCTAGGTCTGCTTGCATGGGTAGCAGAGGTTAGTAAAACAGGAGTTAGTATGTTAACAATTTAAATTCTGATACATATATGACCCCAGTGAGGCTACTGGATTATATCTGCACAGGTCTGATTAAAGTCCTATTTAAATAATGTCTGCTATTATTATATAAATATATTACTATTATTAAAAACTATACATATCTATAGCATGTATTGTTTTTGTTTTCAGCAAATATAACCATGGATTCAAACAATCAAACAGTTCCAAAGGACTTTATTTTATTAGGACTTTCTAATAACCCCAGAGTAAAAAGATTTCTCTTAATTTTCTTTTGTTTTGTCTATTCCACCACTTTGACAAGCAACTGTTCCCTGATCATACTAACAAGTGTTATACAAGAATTGCACTCTCCAATGTACATGTTCATTTGCTGCCTGTCTCTCCTGGATATCACGTTTACATCAGTCACCGTCCCCAAGATGCTGGTTGGTCTCTTGTCAGAGCGATGCCATATTTCCTATAATGGGTGTTTCACTCAGCTTTATTTTTATCACTTCTTAGGTTGCGCTGAATGTTTACTGCTAAGTATTATGGGATATGATCGCTATGTGGCCATATGTCACCCTCTTCATTATCCACAAATTATGAACAAGAATGCTTGTATCCGCCTTGCTTCCAGCTGTTGGATCACTGGCATTATCTACTCCTCTGTACACACCATACTCACTGCAAGTTTATCATTTTGCCGTTCTAGAGAAGTCAGTCATTTTTTCTGTGACATGCCCCCGCTATTAAAAATATCTTGTTCAGATACAACAATAAATGAAATTGTCATCCTATCTTTGGGTGGTGTGGTGGCTGGGGCATCATTTTTATTGACTGTTATATCCTACATTTATATTATTTCCGCTATTCTAAAAATCCGCTCTGCACGGGGCAGGAAGAAAGCTTTCTCAACCTGCGCGGCACACCTTACCGTCGTCTCCATTTTCTATGGGACAATCATCATCATGTACCTTAGGCCTCAATCCAGCCATTCACTACAGCATGATAAAATGCTCTCTGTTTTTCACAATGTGATAACTCCAATGTTAAATCCCTTGATTTACAGTTTAAGAAACAAAGATGTTAAGGATTCCATTCGAAAACTTTTTAGGAAAAAAATTCTGGGTTTGAGAAAATAGAGGCATCAATTTAGAATTGGTCAGATCAGCATTTACGTTTGAATATCCTATCCTATTTCCCTGGTCCTCTCCCTGTCAGCACTATCTGGGTTTAGCTCCTCCCACTCCAATTAAGAAGAACCCTCCCAACCAGTAAATATCCCACCTGTCACCCATACCTGCGTCTTTTTGGTTTTTCTCACTCAACTCCTTTTGGAAGGAGTAAATTTTTATCCTGAAAGGTAGCAGGATCTGTCAGCAAGATGGTCCAGGGTATGGGTTTTGGTCACGGGACCTTTTTTCCTCAGACATGACAGATCAGATACGAGTTTACTAGCAACGGGCACAGTTAAGGATCTGTTCCCTGCCTGCCTAACGAGTCTTCCCGGTCTGCAGGAATGCGATCGGTGGCACAGGAGTACAGTGAGCCTAGTGCTCCAGTAGCGTCGGTTAGGGGTGGATGGTGTTGGAATGCAAGGTGGTAGAATGTATGTCACTTCCGGTTCCAGGTAGGCGCAGCGCAATGAAAACACGAGCAGCAGATGAGCGTGGATTGGCTAAGGGCAGCATAAAGGGAAGCACACAACAGGTGCGTGGGTGCTGCCAGTAGCAAGCCTGCAACCAGTCTGCCCTGCTCATCGGGTCTGCTCTGCCCTACCTGTAAGTTTTTGGCTCTTGGGGGTGGTGTTCTGTGCAAGGGAACTACACTCATACTTGCATTGTATTATTATTTTATTTTTAGACATCACCCCTGAGTTGCTAGCTGCCATCCCCAAGAAAGTCTACCTTCAGGTATGAAAAAAAAGTGGATTGTCTGTAGCAAGAATTTTGATATCAAATATGATTTTTAGCAGACTTAAGTTGTGGAGATCCAAATTACAGAAAGATAGCTTATCCGGAAAACCCCAGGCCCCAAGCATTCTGGATAACAGGTCCCATACCTGTACTGGCAAAAGCCATTGATAAATCTAGATACTAAGGGCTCATACACAGGTTCATATATGGGTTTTTTGCCTGGGTTTCCCTGCGGTGGAGTTCTCCTGCAATGTGAAATACCCATGTGAATGACCCCTAATAGTTTAAACTATAAGTTTAAAATAAATATATAGCATATATATATTTTTTTAGGCTGCAACTTTCACATAAACAGTTTACCATTTATGTGCCACAAAAGCCCATATTAGTACGTTTACCACAGAAAACCATATGTGTTTTGTTAAGGTCACATGCTAATCAAAATGAGCAAGACGCTCCTTTTTATCATTATACATGTTCTTGGGTACAAAGGCCATCTCATACATGTTCTTGGGTACAAAGGCCATCTTATACATGTTCTTGGGTACAAAGGCCATCTCATACATGTTCTTGGGTACAAAGGCCATCTCATACATGTTCTTGGGTACAAAGGCCATCTCATACATATTCATAGATACAAAGGCCATCTTATACATGTTCTTGGGTACAAAGGCCATCTCATACATGTTCTTGGGTACAAAGGCCATCTCATACATGTTCTTGGGTACAAAGGCCATCTCATACATGTTCTTGGGTACAAAGGCCATCTTATACATGTTCTTGGGTACAAAGGCCATCTCATACATGTTCTTGGGTACAAAGGCCATCTCATACATGTTCTTGGGTACAAAGGCCATCTCATACATGTTCTTGGGTACAAAGGCCATCTTATACATGTTCTTGGGTACAAAGGCCATCTCATACATGTTCTTGGGTACAAAGGCCATCTCATACATGTTCTTGGGTACAAAGGCCATCTCATACATGTTCTTGGGTACAAAGGCCATCTCATACATGTTCTTGGGTACAAAGGCCATCTCATACATATTCATAGATACAAAGGCCATCTTATACATGTTCTTGGGTACAAAGGCCATCTCATACATGTTCTTGGGTACAAAGGCCATCTCATACATGTTCTTGGGTACAAAGGCCATCTCATACATGTTCTTGGGTACAAAGGCCATCTCTTGCATGTTCTTGGGTACAAAGGCCATCTCATACATGTTCTTGGGTACAAAGGCCATCTCGTACATGTTCTTGGGTACAAAGGCCATCTCGTACATGTTCTTGGGTACAAAGGCCATCTCATACATGTTCTTGGGTACAAAGGCCATCTCATACATGTTCTTGGGTACAAAGGCCATCTCATGCATGTTCTTGGGTACAAAGGCCATCTCATACATGTTCTTGGGTACAAAGGCCATCTCATACATGTTCTTGGGTACAAAGGCCATCTCATACATGTTCTTGGGTACAAAGGCCATCTCTTGCATGTTCTTGGGTAAAAAGGCCATCTCATACATGTTCTTGGGTACAAAGGCCATCTCATACATGTTCTTGGGTACAAAGGCCATCTCATACATGTTCTTGGGTACAAAGGCCATCTCATACATGTTCTTGGGTACAAAGGCCATCTCATGCATGTTCTTGGGTACAAAGGCCATCTCATACATGTTCTTGGATACAAAGGCCATCTCATACATGTTTTTGGGTACAAAGGCCATCTCAAACCATTTCTATTGGTCGGTTCCAAAGGCTTCCTGTCGAATATAGTGATGAGCCAATTTTTTTGACAGGCATGGATTCGCTGTGAAATTAAACCATTTGCAATTTTTTTTTCACGAAACTGCCGCAAAAATTTAAAAAAGTCATGGCCACATCAAGTCGCGGTCATGTCAAAAAAGTAGCGGTCACATAAAAAAAGTTGCATGCGTCATAAAAGTCGTGCGGTAGCCACATTTCACAAATGTTTCAGCGAATCAAAATGGGACATATTCACTCATCACTAGTCGAATATCCATAATAGTGACTAGATCTAGGATACCAAGCATGATGTTTCCGTGCTCATTTATAGATAGTGGTAGACAATGGTTATTTTGTATATTAATTTTCACTAAAAAAAATTGTTTCTGGAGAACTTTGTGAAAAGTATTTGGGTACTTTTTTTGCAAATAGTCCTTTATTTGTAAATAAGTCCTTATGTTAAAAATTAAATATTGCTTGGAGGAATCCAGCAGAATTCCTAGCAATTTCAGCTGTTTCCCATTTAACAAGGCTTCTTTTCAGACAGGATTCAAACAATTCAGGGAAAATGCATTGCAGAGAAATTAAATTCACAATGCGTATAGTTGCGTTACATGCAACTCCCCCTGTTGACCGCACTGACGATGAAAAACATGGTGAGTAGCGTATGTTACGGATGCACTGTGAAAACAAATCAGAACGTGCCAAAGCTGAGTCTGCTAAATAAGTTTTTAATTGAATAATTAGCTCTTTACCCAATACCTATTAATTTATTTTTGATGTAATTCATGTTTTCCCTATATTAAATGAGCTCTAGTGCTCACTGGTGTTTTAAAAAATATAATATAGCACTTAGGGACAAATATAAGGCCAAGAAGTCCTGCACTGGAAACAAAGATGGCAAATATCTCCACCGCTGCTAAATATTTGCCTGTGGTGCTCACATAGGCCAGGATGAAGGAGATCCATACACTGCAGAACAGCAACATGCTGAAGGTTATGTATTGTGCTTCATTAAATATGTCTGGTAATTTACGGGCAAGATAAGCAACAAAGAAACTCACAAAAGCCAACAAGGCAATGTAACCAACCATTATGTAGAATGCACTAGGTGATCCCTCATTGCACTGCAAAATGATCTTTCCTGTTGCAGAGTGAGTGTCATAGTCAGGGAATGGGGGGGAGATTATGAGCCAAAGTGCACAGATGAAAACCTCAGGAAGTGTACATAGTAGAAGAATGTATTTAGGGACCCGGGTACCAACATAGTTCCTGAGCCGGCTTCCAGGTCTAGTGGCAGTGAAGGCAATAATAACAGTAATGGTTTTCCCCAAAATGGAAGAAATACAAATAGCAAAGATGATCCCAAACACAGCTTGTCTCAACAAACAGGTGGCCTTTGTAGGCCTTCCAATAAATAGTAAGGAACAAAGAAAGGATAGCATGAGGGAAAGAAGAAGAATGTAACTGAGCTCCTGGTTATTGGCTTTCACAATGGGGCTCTTCTTGTGTTTTAAAAAGAGGCAAAAAACTGCAGCTGAGCAAAAAGACAGAACTAGAGCAGTGGTGGTTAGGGCCACACCAAGAGGCTCCTTGTAAGAAAGGAACTCAACAAGTCTCATGATGCATTTATCTCTCCTCTCATTGGACCATTGGTCTTCAGGACATCTTATACAATTTTCCATATCTGAAAAAAACAGAAATGGTCATAATGATGTGTTAGCAAACAATACAGATGTCCAACCTGTTATTTTTAAAATCTTTCTAAAAGTCCTAAGTTGGTGTACTTGTTACAATGTTATTTTCACAATGAATGGAATGGGATATGATATGACTGCATGTGAGTAAATTAGCCCTGACTATAACTAGCAATAGGCATCAGCAATGCAGTGCTCCCCAAACCACACTTGGCACTCAGGGAATGTCACATGTAGTTTTCCCCATCAAGCCCCTCAACTGACACTTACCCATCAGCAAAAAGTCATAAAGAATCTTACAGTTCCCTATTGGAGACTTAAGGGGCAGTTACCATTGGCAGGCCAAGGTCCAATAGCACCCACAAGAGCAGCAATGGAGCACAAGGCCCTGCACATCCCCCAACATATACTGTAGCACTGCCTGTATTCAGCAGCACTGTATTCATGGAAATGAACAGGGGGACTCATAGGGTTTCCCCTTCTCCCCTGTACCTCTTCTTTTACTTATGTGTGACTTGGATGTGAAAATTATGGAATACCTACGCTATGGAAAATGGTAAAGCCAGTGCTGAAAACAAGGCAAGACCCAAAAGCCAGTTATAGATCAAAGTTTCTGGATAAAAGTTGGAAGCATTAATGGATTCTTACACGTCCTGGTCAGTACAGCAGATATATACAAATCTTTATCATTTATATTGGGCTTTGCTAGCCATTGCTCCTTTCTAACACAATATCCAGTCACCATTACCTACCCGGCGATGGGGATATTTCTCCTTCTGAGCACTGGACACACTCATAACAGCAAATTTGTTTTCCTTCCGCAAAAGCTTTCCTATAGCCTGGCTGGCAGCTGGCACTGCAATTTGAGGTAGGGATCTAAAGATTTAATTAATATATTTTATTGAAACTTTTATTTTCTGTTTTCATGTTTTAAAACCATAACCATTAATATCATACAGATTAACAGTGTACTCCTCTATCTATCTATCTATCTATCTATCTATCTATCATCTATCTATCTATCTATCTATCTATCTATCTATCTATCTATCATCTATCTATCTATCAATCTATCATCTATCTATCTATCTATCATCTATCTATCAATCAATCTATCTATCTATCTATCATCTATCTATCTATCTATCAATCTATCAATCATCTATCTATCTATCTATCTATCTATCTATCTATCTATCTATCTATCATCTATCTATCTCTATCTATCGATCTATCTATCTATCTATCTATCTATCTATCTATCTATCTATCATCTATCTATCTCTATCTATCGATCTATCGATCTATCTATCTATCTATCTATCTATCTATCAATCATCTATCTATCTATCTATCAATCATCTATCTATCTATCTATCAATCATCTATCTATCTATATATCTATCTATCTATCTATCTATCTATCTATCTATCTATCTATCATCTATCCATGTCTGTTTATCTAGCCACACTCCTCGATGGTAGAGGCAGAAAGAGAAACAAATGAATTTAATTGAACTGGAATAGAGTTGACTGCTGCCAGCAATAGTTACTGATTTAGCAGTATAATATACTACACATACAAGTGCCAGCTTACTGGTTTGCCTAGGGGGTTGATAATCTTCAGGCTCGTTATATTTTGCTATACTCTGTTTGTTTCAGCAAACTGCACAGAAACAGGCGAGTCCAGGTTCAAATAAATAGAATAGAAAGACTGTTCCTTAAGGCACAGAGTGAAAAATCTTTTTTTTTTTAGTTTCTAGGTGAAACCACTCCTTACAGGATCAGTAGCAGAGGTGTTGATGGATTTGATGTTTTGCCGCTCAGCTATACTTTATTCCTATTGTTTTTCTAAAAAAACAACTGGAGTAATGACACAAACACTTCCCACAATTGCCCGGCCATTGCCTAACATTTCGGTTGCTGCTAGTAAAACTCGCTGTGACCCAGTTTAACTGTGGGAAAATGCAAAAGAAGGTAATTTCCCATGATCAAGCCTGATCCCTGTGAGTAATACATGTTACTTGTGGTGATCCAAATATTAGGCAAAGGCATTTTCTGTCACCCACGGCAGAACAGATTTACCAAAGGCAACAAATCTTTCCATGTGATATTGCCCTTAACATGCAACCCCTTGGCAAATGTATTTAAACTGTGTCCTTATCATAGATCCTTCATATTGTCCTACTTCTGTATGTCATTAGCCTCCAACATTTCCTATATTGCATATATATTAGATTGCCGGTATAGGTTTCCATCTATTTTGAATACAAACACACACACTCCCTACAACCCCCTCTATCTTAAACATTTATTAATGCTTCTTTTGCCCAATATATTACAAAGTCTATGTTATTTATATCCCTATCATATCCCATATAAATGTATACAGTACCCCATTAAAGTGAGGAGCCCATAGAATGGCCTTTTTGTCAATGGTGAGTCCTGGAGACTGAGATGAAATGAAGGTCCCAACATGTGTTGCAGTCCCTGTTACATCTTGGAAAACATTGTAGTTCATTATATCAAAATTCCCCAGAACTTCTCCTTTCTCATTAAAGAAAATTTCATTCCCAGGGTTTGTTCTGAAATGGATTTTCTTGAGGTGCTGGTTTAACTACAATACAAAATAATAATGCTCAAAGAATGCATTATTCTAGAAATTATGGGTCAGTGTACATTTTTAAAAGGTTTAAATGGTTAAAGATGGCCCTTGGTGCCCTGTGGCATACTGACACTATACTGCCCTCCAATTAAACTGCTCAAGCTGAACTAACAGTGCACTCGCATCCCAATGTGTAAGAAAAGTCATGCCTTGTAATGGGGTTTAAATCTTCTGAGATACCCAGTCCAGTTCTAAAGTATTTGCTGCATTAGCTTCTGTGCATCCTTATGTACTATTAGTATCAGTACCCTAAAGATTAATATCACCTTCTCTCTTTAAGATAAAACTGTTACCTTCTCAAGCACTAAGACATTATTTTGCCTAGTCCTGCACTTAAGGGCAAATGCCCATACCTGGTGCACTCTTACCTTCCAGTTTGTGCCTGTATGTTACCCAACCACCTAGATTGTAAGCTCTACGGGGCAGGGACCTCCTTCCTACTGTGTCTCATACCTCATGGCACTTATTCCCTGTGTATTTATACTTATTTATTGTATTTATTATAACATTATAATATCCTCCCTGTGTGTAATTGTGTATATTGTAAGACTGTACAGCACTGCATACCCTTGTGCTGCTTTATAAATAAAGTTATACATACATACATACATACATACATACATACAATATCATAGTTTAATGCATAAAAGTGTTTGAGTTAATTTAATTGTTCATTGACATTTATTTTTATCATTTCAATGTATACTCTCATTATATATATTTTTTGTATTTTGTTTTCAGTTTACATAAAGCCAATGGAACATACAAACATGCAACATGACATTCAAACATCATATTATTGTTTGCCCTTCTTTTAATTTGAGTAAGGTAGGAGGAGTGGGTGTTTTCCACTTGCAATGGATAGGTGGGTGGCTGTAAGTATTTGGTTGATTAAAGCCTGGGCAGATTGATTGCTCTTTAGAAGGGGTTTATCCAGTAAAAATGTTCTTGGGTCTGCTCAGAATTCAGTTCAGAATTTCTACTTTTTCGACGTTTCATCAACCAGCTGACCCCCGCACCCCTTCTTGCTATTTTTTTTAATAATTTACATATTTAAAAAATAATTTTGGATTCCTTTTTACTTTGCAATACCCCTTTCAATCTCTATTTTAGCTCACCTGATATCTTATTTGCATGCTTTATTGGCTTTTCTTTAAGTTCCAAATATTGTTTAGTGATGGTATTCAAGCCTTTGGCGCTTGTGGATATTGAAAAAAAATTATCAAAAATAATACACAAAACCTAAAATGATGCGAAAACTTTGTTGCGCATCAAAAAAATGTTGCGCCAAAAAAAGTTGCATGCGACAAAGAAGTCGCATTTGTAAATTTTTTCGCCTTTTCACTAATTTCTCAGCAAACCAAAATGTGACCGATTTGCTTATCACTAGCTCTCAACTCTCACCGCCAAATATGACAAAATTAAGAGATGGGAATAGTTTTGAATAACCCCTGTGCCCGCCCATTGGAGTAACCAAGGACCCTGGAGCCCCTAAAGCCAAACCAGATTCAGTCCAATAAGAAAAACTTATCTCATTGTTTATTAGATAAAAACTCTTTTGAAGTTCATGGGAAAACTGGAACTGAATTAGGGGAAACTTTTTTTCTCCGTGAATTAAATCTGGTCCATAAGTTTTTACATGATAAACTATAAAATAGAATTTTCTCATAAAAAATGAATCTGGTCCATTGTCTTTAAATCTTCTAATCAATTTTATTGGAATAAAAAAATGCAAAAATATTCATAAGCAACTTCTTACCTCTGTTGGTGTCAAGCCATCTGTTACTTTATCAGAATAAAAAGTATTTGTGCCATTGGCTTTACCAGTATACATAGCATGAAGGGAATGTGCCACAGAATATACAGCAATGTACATACTATAAGTTACTCTGAAGTTATTCACATCGTACCCAAAATTCTCATATTCCTTTAGTGTATAATTGGCATTACATATATGGTAGAAGTTGGATGATGGCTTAGGAGAAGCTTGTTCAAAGTAGCAATCAAACAGCCGTAACCAAACTGCAGCAGTAAATGGATCTTTTGGAAACCCTAAAGGATTCGCCTTGTAAAGAAAGTCTTTTAGACCTGGTATGTTTTCATGATGAAAAAGTAAAACAAGGGATCCATTAATTGCATCAATATATAGTCTTCCTGAACCTGATGACAGAGGAGACAGCATTATCCACACCGCATGAACTGATGAGTTTTTCAAAGTCACATCGAAAAGAAATTCCATAACAATGTCCAAGCTGCTATAAAATAGGATAGCACTGGCATTTGACTGTCTTATTTTTTCCAAAGCACGATGATAATTTCTAACGTCCTTTCCACCAATTCGAAGAAGAAAAGCTACACAGATTCCATTCTTTTTAATCTCATTCTGCATCTCTTCACTGGCTTTCTGGTGCGTCTCATCATCAGAGGATATCATCCCTACCCAGTTCCATTTAAATGTCTTAAAAAGTTGGATGATTACTTGGTACTGGGCAGTTTCACTTGGCACTGTTCGATAGAATAATGGGAAGCGGATTCTGTCACCAAATGAGGCATCTATAGCCCCATAACTCACCTGGGTAAAAATGATAAAAAGGTGGTTTACCTCTTCCTTACTGCCCCTCCACACTAATTGCCTGATAATGAAATATTTGATCTTACTGAGATGCCAGATATGCATATTATTTTGCCTTTTATTTGCTAATATGTTAATACTAATCAGCTCCACATTATTAGTAAACCTGTGATTAATGCATGCTATTTGAATTGTTATTCTCAGTATTATTTGTTGTTATCAGTTATCACAAATATCTATATCTGGGACATCCTATTCAAACTCCATGGGTTGGATTTGAGTTTTAAAATGCCATCTTCCCAAAACTCCAACTCTTGTAGTGTTGTTATTGTTTTATAATGTAAGGGATTTCCCTTACACCACAAGAGTTTTTTGACAGCACTGCTGTAGATGGTTATAGATGATAAACAATTACAGCCATTTAAAGGAACAGTAACACCAAAAAATGAAAGTGTATAAAAATAACTAAAATATAATGTGCTGCTGCCCTGCACTGGTAAAAGTTGTGTGTTTACTTCAGAAAATCTACTATAATTTATATAAATAAGCTGCTATGTAGCCATGAAGGCAGCCATTCAAAGGAGAAAAGGCACAGGCACATAGCAGATAACAGATAAAACACTATTGTATTCTACAGAACTTATCTGTTATCTGTTATGTAACCTGTGCCTTTTCTCCTTTTTTCCAGCTTGAATGGCTGCCCCCGTGGCTACACAGCAGCTTATTATATAAACTATAGTAGTGTTACTGTAGCAAACACACCAGTTTTACCAGTGCAGGGTTTTAACAGTGCATTATATTTTTATTACTTTAAAGCTCTTTTATTTTTTGGTGTTACTGTTCCTTTAATAAGTGGCTTATATATTAAGGTAGACGCATATTGTAAAATTCCTTCCCAGCTCATTAAAGTAAGATTCTAACAAAACATGAAGAAAGATGTAGAACGTAGAAGAAATTACCAGCACTCCTGGCCTCTCCAAGTATGACAGGGGACAGCACCCCTTTGTAATCAAGAAAATTTGAAAAAACAGCCGGCACAACGTATCTTTAAGCAGCGGGATTAACCCTGCATCTTTATTTCAATTATTGACGTTTCAAGGGTGGGCCCCTTCATCAGACATACACACCACTATGTTAAAAATTAATTTATAGTGCCCTTAATCACGTGGTGAACATTTAACATACCCCAAAAAGTGGGAAATATAACTTTGTTAAAAATAGTCCAATTCGATAAGTCAATTCCGCTTCTTGAAGACCCGTGCTGGCTGTTTTCTCAAATTCTTTTGAAAGACGTAGAACATCATAAAATGAAGAGTGAATGTCGGGTCTAATATTCACTGCAATGTAATTTCAATTATCAAATAAGTTTGATAAGACGTACTAACTGCACACTAAGGGGGAGATTTACTAATCCACGAAAACGAATCCCGAAATGGAAAAATTCGGATTGGAAACGAAAATTTCGCCGTTTTTTCGTCGCCGTTGCGACTTGTTTGTATTTGTCGCGACTTTTTGTTGACGCCGCAACTTCATCGTATTTTGCGTGACTATTTTATCATTTTTTCATATTGAGCCATTGTAAACGGCAGAAAAACCAATCCGATTTTTTCGCGATGGCGACGAAAAAGTTGCAGAACATATAAGAAAAAGTTGCGACACCGACGGAAAAGTCGCAGAACATACGGAAAAGTTGCGACAGCGAAGAAAAAGTCGCAAAAATACCGGTCATTATGAAAAAACCGCATTCGGATGCCTTCGGACCGTTCGTGGATTAGTAAATCTGCCCCTTAGGGTAAAATTCAATTTCATGAGAAAAGCTTATTTCCTAATTTAATTACAGATTTTTTCCAATAGCTATTTAATGAGAAAAACTTATCGCGTTCTTTATCACATGAAAATCTGAGTCTATTGGAAAACTGAAACTGAATCCCACCTATAAGTATTCACATAATAAACCATGAAATAACATTTTCTTATTAATTGGAATCTGGCCCTTTATTGACAAAAAAGTCAAGCCTAGGAATGAGTTGCACTTTCATTTCTGTTAGATAAGAAGGGTCAAGGTTAAACCACATTACTACTATTCCTTATTATTCCATTAAGGGGCATACTACTTTTACAAACATCCCTGCCTGCCTTTTCTATTTGTCCCTTAATTCACTATCACTAGGGATCAGCAAACATTTTTGGGAATGTTGACCCAATGGGATCAGGGCCTTCTCCAGCCCCCATCTATCTAAGTAGCTTTTGGGGCAGGTTTGGAAGAAATTGACAACATGGGAATCTGTTTTGTTTCTATAGCAAAAAGTTGTAGTATTAACTACCTTGACAAATTTCATCAGTCTACATTAATTTTAGAAGTACATATTTAAGAACATTCAAATTGTTTCTGTCTTTTGCAATGTCAAAGTCCTTATTGATGTAATAAAAAAAAATAACACTATACTGGAATCGCAATATTTTAATGGAACTCAAGCAACATCAATAAAATCATTCATATTTATTAAAACATTAATGATGAGGATGAATTTCAGTTACAGAGGTTATGTCCTATATATACTGATAATGGGTGAGTGCAGAGGATCTCTTGTTGTTGTCTATATGTATTTTGTGGTCACAACCTCATTGCACCCCGCCTAATGGTTTCAAATTTAGTGGTTGGGAACAACTTTCCCTTTGTTGCTATAGCTTATACAGGAGCAGTGGCCAGCTCCATGTTGTAGCTCCCACCCTTCCCAGCTGCAGTCGGGTGATCCCAGTGGAGCCAATAAAAGGGCAGCCATTTGGGGGTTTTAACCTTGAAAGCAAGCATGTTCCAGGTAAAACTCAGTCCCTTGGCTAAACGTATATTGAAGCAGTAGAATTCATAATGAATCGCTTAAGTCAGTGTAGGACTGGCCAGAAGGGATGACTCTGACGCAGTTGGCCAGCTTGAAGTATATTGCAATATATGGACAAACAATCCCTGTTTTGCTTAAAGGGGAGGGCATTTCTTAGTAGCTTAATGCACCGAATGTCTTAATGTTCTATATATTGATAATGGGTGAGTGCAGAGGATCTCTTGTTGTTGTCTTTATGTTTTTGGCCTATGTGCATAGTATTATTTTTCATTCAGTTTAGATCTCCAATTTTTGTCCATTCCTATGACTTTAAAGAGGCTTTCCCTGTTTAGAGTTTCAACTCTGTTGTCCTCAAAAAATATATCAATAACTGTAATAGTAAATGATGGGCCCAGAGCTGGTAAAGCAAACAAAATTGAGTGTGAGCTTCACTCATGTATTACAAAGGATGAAATGTGGGTCAGGTGGTCTTTCTTTGCTATCCTTTCATAAAGTCTGGTTTGTCTGGGCAATATTTAAGTCAAGTGCTGTCTTTCCTTCAGTAGTCATTGGAATTCATTTGAGGGACAGGGAGGACACTGAGATGTGGTGTGTTGGTATCATTCATCTAGTTCGCTGAAAAGAATAGTGGTTTCGCCCATCTATATCTTGCCATAGTACTAGGTCTCTATTTTAACATGTGTACTACACAATAGACTCTCCAATAGACAATAGTATTTGCTGAAGAATGCATTATAGCCACTTCTTCTTTTGTTCTTTTTCTTTTTTATGTACTGTAGTTATTTTCATACATAGAATGTTTGGTGATATTTTTGGCATATATTTCACTAATTTAAATGCTATTTAGCATAGGAATTCTTTTGAGGAACCCAGAGGATACTAAAGTAACAATTTGGTTTGAAGGTGTCTTCCACTCCCTTTTCAGGCATAGAAAGGACTTTGCTATGTGAGACAACTGACTAGTTTGGGCCCAAAAACTTGTTTCCCATAGTGTCAGCATTTGCCCTAATATACTATATAACAGACTCTCCTTTAGGCCTTTGGCACACATGGTTATTAGCCGCCTGTGATAAATCTGCTCTTCTGCAGTCACAAGGCAGTTGTCTCAGGCTACTTCTTTTCAAAAGAAAACATAGCAGTCAAACAATTCCAATAGCTATTTTTATGAGAACAATGGAACAGAGTATTAGTTTTAGGGTACCAGCTTAAATGATGGGAAATACAGTTAAGCAAGTGGCTGACATATGGATTTCTAATTAACAACAAAGAATTATAAACAATTTCAAACGTTTACCATTAGACTAAGCCAGATAGGTTACTCTTGTAACTTTGGTAAAACAGGGGCCCAACCCTCAACACTTAGAAGCAATGCTTCTTGTCTGCTGTCAACTAATTGGAATCATTCATCATTTAGGAGAATCCTAACAGACAAAAAGGAACACAAACTACAGAATTTATTGGATTGTATCCATCTGCAGCATACTAAAGGGTGGATTTATCAATATTCAAATTTTTTCCACAATGTTTCCAAAATTTTTTGCATGAAAACTCCCAAATTCAGATTATGGTTTAAAACCTCAAAACTTTTTTGAGAGTATGTAAACCCATTACAAATGATTGGGAGGACACAAACTTGATACAGTCAGAACATTTTTCCACAGTTTCATTCAATTAATGTTTTAAATGTGAATTTTTTAATAAACAAGCAAACATTCCAGTTTGTGAATTGTAGAGGTGTTTTCAGTTCGAATAAACTACATTTTATTTTAAAATGCTAGTGAAAAAGTTATAGTTGGATAGTTAGGTTGGGCTAAAAAGACCAAAGTCCATTAAGTTTAACCCTGCCAAGTGAGCCCCAGCACACACCCTTAGACACATACCAACAATGTGGATAAATGTAAGGTCATGCACCTGGGATGTAAAAATATGCAAGCCCCGTATACCCTTAATGGGACTGCACTAGGCAAATCCATAATGGAGAAGGACCTTGGAGTCCTTGTAGATAATAAACTTGGCTGTAGCAAGCAATGCCAGGCAGCAGCTGCAAGGGCAAACAAGGTTTTGAGCTGTATTAAAAGGGGTATAGATTCACGGGAGGAGGGGGTTATTCTTCCCCTTTACAGAGCGCTGGTAAGGCCCCATCTAGAATATGCTGTTCAGTTTTGGTCTCCAGTGCTCAAACGGGACATTACTGAGTTAGAGAGGGTCCAGAGAAGGGCAACTAAGCTGGTAAAGGGTATGGAAAGTCTCAGTTATGAAGAAAGACTGGCCAAGTTGGGGTTGTAGATGCTGAAGAAGTAGGTCCTTCCAGCCGTCACAGGGGCATCCATTCTGGTGCCTGAATTCAAGGTTGAGTGAAGGAAACCACATGAGCTCTCCCTTTCTGCCCCTTATCTATACCGTATATTCATTCAGATGCACAATGGTAAAGGCAAGACGGCCTGTTGACCACCAGCTGTTTCCTGAACATGCACATAATTTTCCCTTTTTTAGTGCTTTAGCACTTACATCCCTTTTGTCACCTACCCACATACATAATGCCACCTGTAGTGTCCAAAACACAGTTACTAGGCAGCAAACATAAAGAATATTTTTAAGACCTTTATACAGTTGTTACCTGGTATTGGGAGCTAACATTAAGCATACATTTCTCCTGTTACTCTTACACCTCCTAGTTGATAAAGCCAACTTTACTGGCCATTGTCAATTGTAAACATTTGTCAGGCAGCATTACCTACCTGGTGATGGGGATATTTCTTAATACACTTATAACAGCAGACTTGTTTTCCTTTCCTACAGCCTGGTGGGCTGGCAATTCACCATTAGATAGGGCTATAAGAATTTAATCAAGAAATTTGGTTGAGGTTTCTTCTTTTTTTTATGTTGTAAAACCATAAACATTATTAGCAGACATATAAAGATGTAGAAAAGGGAAAAGAAAAAAATGATAGCGGTTAAGTTCCTTTCCACTATGCTAAAGATGTTATTTATAAAAATATATATATATTGTTCCCATGTTGGCAATTTCTTACACAAATGGCATTGGTGTTTAGTTTTGTATTTGGTTGTTAGTGTTTTCCTTTTCAACAAAAATGTACCTTTTATAGTTTACAGACATTAAAATGAATGAGCCATATATTTGTGTGCTAAACCTATTAAATCAGAAATAGTTTTATGTTCCATGAATAGTCACGGTGGGGTTAATAATCAGAAGTTTTTTCACCACCTTCATGTACATTGTAGTTAAATGGAGAATAGCTCCAAAACTTGTCTTCTATTTAACTTCTATTGTCAACATTTTAAAGTTCCTATATATTTGAGACAAAATTAAGAGTAATTGCTTTAGTAACCAATGAGCAAAAAACATGTTTATTTAAAATAGAAAATAGTAATTTTTTAAAAAAAAAAAAAATAAATAAGGGCTCCGTAGACCCAATTCTTGGCATTTGTTGCTGCAGCGTGTCCATTATTTCCAGCCCCATTTCAGTTGCTCTGTGGTACTCATCTGTCTGAGAGCCGGCGCTGTGTAAATCCAGTTGTGTCTGCGGCACATCAGCATCCAAGCATAGCAAACCCAAACATATATTGCGCCATTAGCAAAGCAAACTGGGAAAAGAGATCTAGTTAAGACCAACCACATTTTACCATATATCATGACTTTCCAGTCTACAGCCCCAATGTATAAAACTTGTCAGTAGATCTGGACGGTAATAATGTGGCTTTGAATTTGCTGTACCTGAAGGTTGACATGTGTAAAGAGAAGGGGATTTTGAATATACTAACACTAAAGATGTATCATTATTTTGCATACTTGTGGAAAGCCATAGATGCTAGTGATCTGATACATGACATTAGATACAGAAGACAGTAGGTGCCCTATGAATGCACTGGGAATCCTGTTCTGGGTGCACTTGTAGTTAGGCACATAATCACTGCTCCCTGTCAGCATACTAAATGTACTGCTAATGGCTTTTCTCTCATTGGCTCGGGAATCATGGATATGGAATCCCAAGGTCACATTAGGCAGAATGTTCTGGTCCTGGTTGATTTCCTCAATGGCAAAAATGGCAGCCAGAAAGTGACGATAATATTGGAAGGAGGAACTGGAACAAAAAAAATTACAAAACTGTAAGAATATTTACAGTTTTTACATATTTAATTTTTATAATTTAACTTTGTTGTCCTTGTTATGTGGGCAGCTACAAATTATATATGGTTTTAATACACAAGAGGCATGAAATATTCCGGCTTCCAAACCAAAATTTGTTAAATGAGAAGGATGGAAAGGTAAAAACTAAGTAAGCTTAGTAAGTAATATAAGTAGGTCTATGTAAGTACAGCCATAAGCACTCACAGAAAGACTGCACTGAGTCCTCTTTCAAAAGAAACACAGGATTTCATTTTCTTCTTTGGTATCAGACTTCCTGTTCTCAGAAAAATTCTTCAGGGCATGGCACGAGTCTGCGCAGTTCTCTTCTCTCTGCCTCTTCCCAGGCCCGGATTTGTGGAAAGGCCACAAAGGCCCGGGCCTAGGGCGGCACAAGTTTAGGGGCGGCATGCCGCCCCGCCGCAACATAATTTTAAAATTTGGCTCCCATACGGAGCAGTCGGGACCTCTCCCCACTGCTCCGTATGGGAGTTTAAATGTGCGATTGCGCATGCGCACTCAGGGGGAGAGGGCGCCGCGCCATTGCGCATGCGCACTCGGGGGGGGGGGCGGGGCGGCCTCGGGGCGCCGCAAAGTTAAATCCGCCCCTGCCTCTTCCCCTCCCTTCTCCCCCTCCCATAAGAATTTGCTCCCTCTCCTAACTCTGTGTAATCTGAGCTACCAGTATCTAGAGCTGCAGCACAGAATCTACAGAGATCAAGCTAAAATGGCAGCTGCTATCTTACTTAATCAAACAGAGGCAGCTTCTAGGGCTGGTTACTTAGGTATGGTTAAGCTTTCTACAGAATAAATATAGCATTCTAGCTTGCACTAATGTGGCGAATCTAATCTAATCTCCTTTAAAGAGTCCAATTCAATATAAGTATGTACTTTTACTAGATATACTGAAATCCAGCAGCAAAATAGCTCTTCTCTTTCTACCTGGCAGGAGAGGAGGGAATAAAACACTAATGTTACAAATAATAGTAACCTGAGACTGGCAATACTCACCTAGAAAAACTTAAAAAAGTGTTCTTAGGGCGCTCTTCAAAGGTTTCCTGGGCATTTTTCAATAAACCAAATATATCAACAAGAATACCAAGCATGATGTCCCCTTCCTGCAGGTAGCTTTCCTCATATCCCCCATTCAGTGAGCAGGCAGGGAGATTGGGGTTAATCATTGCACTGCAGGTTATTGCTACTAACATCCAAGTAACAGCAAGGCCGACTGTAGCTTTCATTGATACATTCAGTATATTCATTATACTCACTATCCAACCGTGATAACTGGTCAGTGTGTGCTCATTATTCTGCTCCTATAGTGAATTATGTAAAAAAAATCAAAATCATGTGAACTTGAAAAATGAATAGCAGCATCAACATTTATATATATTTTGTAGTTTTAATTCAAGAGCTAACCAATGCAGTTATTCTCACTTAAAGTGGTACTGACACTTTCCTTTTCTATTGTGGAATTTGGTATATATCCTTAACGGGGTAGTAACCTTTGAGTATGATATAGAGATTGATATTCTGAGCCAATTTGCAATTGTTCTTTTTTTATTCCATGTAGTTTTTTTTAGTTATTTCATTTTCTGTTCAGGAGCTCTCCAGTCTGGAGTTTCAGCAGCTATTCGGTTGCTAGGGTGCAAGTTACATTAGTAACCAGGGAGTGGTTTGGATGAAAGATCGGTATATGAATAGAAGAGGGCCTGGATAGAAAAGAAAGTTACAAAAAGTAATAATAAGAATGAAACTGTAGCCTCACAGAGCAATAGTTGTTTGGCTGCCCCCATTTAGAAACTGCAGAGTTGGAAGAAGAAGACAAATAATTCAAAAACTATTACAAATAAATAATGAAGGCCAATTGAAACATTGCTTAGAACTGGCCATTCTATAACATACTGAGTTAGAGGTGAACCACCCCTTTAAAGACCACACCTGCCCACCACAAGGAGTAATCTCCTGATACAGTCTAATTATAAAACTTTCCCCTGAGCACACATGGTCTAAGCCATTTGACACTGAAATAAAAGGTTTCGCCCATGAGTTTTGATAAACCATAAAATAACATGTTCTTATTTATTGAATCTGACCCATAATCTGATAACAAAACCTTATTTGAGAAAACTTTATTTTATGGTTTATTACGTGAAAGAAGAAAGAGAAAAAAACTTTTCTCCTAATTCAATTACAGTTTTTTTTCCATAGAATCCAATAAACAGTGAGATAAAGAAAAATGATATCATACTTAGGGGCACATTTACTAACCCACGAACGGGCCGAATGCATCCGATTGCGTTTTTTTCGTAATGATCGGCATTTTGTGATTTTTTTGGAAAATTGTCGCGACTTTTTCGTTGCCATTCCGAAAGTTTCGCAAAATCTGCCGATTTTTTCGTATCGTTAAAACTTGCGGGAAAAGTCGCGCCTTTTTCGTAGCCATTCCGAAAGTTGCGCAAAATGTTGCGATTTTTTCGTAGCGTTAAAACTTGCACGAAAAGTTGCGCCTTTTAAGTTTTAACGCTACGAAAAAAATCACCAGATTTTGCGCAACTTTCGGAATGGCAACGAAAAAGGCGTGTTTTTTTGCGCAAGTCGTAATGGCTACGAAAAACTCATGTTTTTTCGCGCAAATCATATTGGTAATGAAAAAGTCACGACAATTTCCGAAAAGTCGTAAAAAAAGGCGCCGAAAAAATCGCAAAAAATACGAAAAAGTCGCAAAATGTTCGTTTTCCAATCGGAATTTTTCCAATTCGGATTCGTGGGTTAGTAAATGTGCCCCTTAGTGTGATTTTCCTGAAATCTAAATCCCAGAATGTAAAACTATTTCAGATAAATCCAAAACCTTCACAGGGGAGCCTAGAAACAAACATATTGTGCAAACCTGAGAACTCTATTTCTGCAGAAAAAACCTGGAATGAACCAAAAGAGAGGACACGACCAGTGCTAATAGCCAGAGTAAGGAAAAGGTCTCTTTTAAGACAAATTTCACACCAAAGTAATGCCACTGAGTATATAACCAGCCTGGCACTCTCGCCTAGAGGGAAATAACTAATAACTTCACTGAAAGAGGATAGTAGAGTCAATAATAAAGTATACACAGCACACCTATAATAAATGTGCTCCTACTAAAGGATCACTACTGGAAACAACTTAAGTAATGGGCAGCTGCAAGAGAAGACTTAGCAGGGAAACGAAACCATACAGTCACTAACATTCTACCTGTACAAGACCTGTATGAACTATTGCAGATAGCCATCCTATTCCCACCTTCAAATACGTATGCATCTGTATAACATGGATAAATGTGTCTCTCCAACACTCAAATCAACAGAATAAATAAAAAAAACATTGTACTTCCTGTACCAAAACCCCATGCACCATGCAAGAGATAACGTGGAGAAAGCTACTAGCTAAGGAGGGAACCCCCAGTACAGAAGTTACATACACCCTCTACTCAGGATTCTAAACAAGAACACTGTAAGGGAATTCAAGAGTACCCACATAGAGAAAACCTTGTTGGACAGCAAAACAACTTGGGCCTACCTGGAAATAACTATATAGGGAAATACTGAAAACAATAAATGGACAGACAAAGGGAGTACAATATATGGGCAAGCAATACAGCCAATGATTTTTATCATGGCCAGCTGAATGTGTACCACCCGTTATTCTATCAATAATGTTCACAGAGACTGCCCCCCTGCATGAAGATGTTTAATAACGTGTACCTGGTTCATCACAACCATGTGAAGATGCTTACTTCTTGTAGTAAAGGCCATGTACAGGCATTTGACAGTAATGGTGTCTGCCAGCCACAGGTAGCCCTGTCACAAGCTAACCAGCCCCATATTGTGCATGAAAAAACCTGGACAGCCTGTGCTATAGTCTTACCTAAAAGCAAGGCCTTAAAATGCAACAGTTGCAGTATAACCCCAGTGCCTAAACAGAAAACTATACTTAATTAATATATACAAATGGTTGCTTAAACCCATGTGCACATTTACTACTGGACTAAAAGAATGATGAACTGACCCTCAGTATCCAGACTAAGAGACAATGATTATCATTTTTGACTATACAGAACCTTATTGGTTAGGCTCTAATTCAGTGCCCTGCCATATGGCTAAACCATGGCTCCTCTGCAAAACAGTCTTAGTCTGGATACTGAGGTTCAGTTCATCATTCTTTTTTTATCCAGTTACAAGAAGTAACACGGTTGTGATGAACCAGGCACACATTATTAAACATCTTCATGCAGGGGGGCAGGTTACAGACCGGGGCTCTGGGATGATAATTGCACCAAACACAACACTCTTGCAGATTCTCTCTCTCTGCTTCTCACACTGAATTGAGTGTAAAGCAAACATGACACTGGATCCGTGATGTGTATTACACATACTTACATACAAACCTGGAAGCTATATTAGCAAATATGACCCATAACAGCATAACCACAAGCACTGGATATTGCTTTAAGCTTCCAACACACTGAGATGTTAAGCATATACATTCAGTTTAGTTGTAACATTAACCAGCGCCAGAACCAGATCGATGTTTAACATGTACTGTACATTCAGGTTTTACCATATACATTTAATTTTGTTGTTACAGTAACCATTGCCGGGACCAGAAAATGATTTGCCCTTTACATTCAGGTTTAGTTGTTCCATTACACAGCCCCAGACCCACTGAAATGTTTCAGCACATACATTCAGTTTGGTTGATTCACTAAACAACACCAGAACCAAAGAGATGTGTAACCTGTGCACTGAGGTTTGCTTGTTACATTAACACCAGACCCACTGAAATGTTTTAACATACGTATTCAGTTTATTTAATATATAAAGCAAGCCCAAGAACACTCTGCTAAAGAGCCCAGTGCTACACATTCTAACTGGCTGCCATTTCCAGGCTAGCCCCTATCCCAATATACATTACTGGCTGAACAGAGTATTGTTAACATTGCAGGACACTGGTTACCTAGTTTCTAAAATTAGACAGATTCTGATTGAGAAAAGCAGTTAGTTTGAAGCCAACAAACCTGCATTGTGTCTAAAAGAACATAAGTGTAATGCTGAGACCCTTACCTGATCCTTCTACTGCTTCATTCTGAGCTGCAAAAGGAAAGAAGGGGGAACCCACATACCCCATCACTAATACTGCCATCCAGAGTAATTACTTGATTACTTTACAACATACCTTGTTTAATGGGTCCCTACTATTAAAATATGGTCCTAAAATATGTTGAAATCCCTTCTTCAGACCTGTATATGACCCCCAGTCCAGAAAGCAGAATGAAGTTGATGCTCCTCCTGCTGAAGTTTTATTCAGAGAAAAGAAATAGTCATTTCGGAAACACAAGCAACATCCATTATAAAGGGAAACATTGTGTGGGGAAATGTCTGCATGTAAATATATATTCAGTTAATTCAAAAACATTGCTTGGGATCCTTTATCCAGTAAGATGCACATATTTAATTAAAAGTAACCAAAGCGATATATTGAAATTATATGTTAAAAGACAGGTCTGACTTCAGTATAAGCATTTGTAATTAGAGATTCACAAACAATAGGCACACAAGTATTGGATGGTGGAAGGGAGGCCTGAACATTATTCAGGATAATCTGGATACTCTTTGAACACTTTATATGAGTTGAGCTGAATTTATGAACATTATTTATGTATCTAGTATCTCATTATGAGCTAATAGGAGCTTTACAAATGCTGAAGCAAAAAGAAAGCTCTACTCTAGGCTCTATTTTAAGTCTTCTGCACATTTTATATCTGTGTATACCTATTAAATCTGCAGCTTCTCAATCATTTGTTCCCTCCTGTGCAGCCTGGTACTTACAGATCCCTGTGAAAGAGCAATCAGGCTCACAAGACATCAACTGTTCTATTGAATTGTTCACCTTCATTTCATATCCTTCCATTCATCCAATGAACCAATATTTCTGTATTGCTAATCATGAAATACAGCTCTGTGGAAAGTGATCAAGACTGAAATTTCTCTTTTTAAATGCACAATGAGCTCATTTATATAGTCTGGAAAGGAGAGGATTGTGACTGAAAATAGACACTGCTTTTACTTATTTTATTTTATTCTGTAATTCTCCAGGCTGGGTCATACACAGGGGAATCTGATAGCCGAGAAGGAATATAGCCAAAAGAGTAACAGAAGCCAGGGAAGGGCATACATAGGTTTTATGATAAATAAAGATGAGTGAATCTGTCTGAAACAGCGAAGCATTTGTGAAAAGCAGAAAATGACATGCGTCTAAAAAAAAAAATTTTGCTGCAAAATGGACGCAAAAGTTTGACGCGGAAAAATTCAGTGAGCAACAAAAAATTGTTGCACACCGAATTTTTCTACTGCGAACTTTTGCGCCCATTTTGTCAAAAAATCCCCCAATGGCAAAATTTTCTGCAAATCCCTGCCCTGATTTGCTTTTGTAGCTACTGAGGAAAAATCCCCAGATCCTTCCCAATTAAAGATCCCCCCTAACTCACTACCATTTAGGGGGGGGGTTTAATAATGGTCGAGTTTGATTTTTTTTCTCGATTCAAGTTTTTTTGGTCTTAAAAAACTCAAATTCAAGTTATGGTTCAAAAACTCAAATGTCTTGAATTTATTAAGTGAAAAATCCCCAAATCCCTTTTTTTTCACACAACCGCAAATGGCGAAATGCAGAATCCATGCCTGGCAAAAAAATTCGCTCATCACTCTTTGTAATCTATCCTTCAGCCAGTTCTTTGTCCAAGCACAAATATTATGTTCTATGCTTTACTAAAGTGCAAGTAGATGACATCAACTGCCATTCCAGCACTGAGGTTCCTGCTCACCTCCTCATAATAGGCGACTAAATTAGTCTGCCATGATCTGTTACGCGTAAAACCATGCTGGCACAAACCTATACTACCCCTTCCAAAAGCTTTCCTACCACTGATATCAGACTAACAGGCCTATAGTTTTTTGGTGAGAACGGGGTGCCTTTTTGAATAAGGGCACCACATTAGCAATTCGCCAGTCTCTTTGCACCATGTTAGGCCTCAACGAACCCTGAAAAATTAAGTTGCAGAGCTTATATAAAGCAGTACATTAGCCTTGCACTTTTTCCTTTGGCCTGACAAGATATGCAGAGAGACAAATGTCACTAAGTTGGATCCAGGTGGCTACCCAAAACCTTATTAGGATAGATAGAGAGGAGACACTAGCTATTTCTAGGAATGAGAGCTAGACAAGTTAGCTAGTAAGGACAGCTTGGGTCCCCATGAGGAGTTCGTAATTGGGATAAAGTTCCAGTGGTGATTGTTTTAAATATGTAGGATTAGGGTAGCACCATTGAAAAGGATCTGTATAAAGATGGTGATGTTTGGGCACTGTAAGGAGGAGGCTTTGGAGAAGGCATGGAGTGTGGAGCTTGGATACTGTAGGAGAAAGGGGTCATGTAGGTTTCTTGGGAGAAACGTTGTGTGGAAGTGTGTACGTGACCCAAACTCATGAAACTGAGAGATGTTTCCTGGTTGGTTTACTTTAGTCTGTCATGTTTTGCATTCCCGGGTACCCATGTTACATTTGCCATAGTCAGTGAGTGAAAATGCAGTATCAGTATACCTGTATTTGCCTGTGTGGATTTGATGTTGGAGCACAAACTCTGGCATCTGCCAGTGTTTAACTGCGACTGCGTCAGGCCGCAAAGGCAAAAGGCGTCCCAAACAGCAGCAGGTCACTGCACAGTGGGGAGGCAATGCTGAAAGTCGTTCCAAGGGTTTGCCTGTCGTAAGGCCTACTTTGAGACAAGCCAAATGTACAATTGGGCAGGCCTGTTTGATGAGAAACAGGCAAGCAATGATTGAACTGATTGTTAATTTATTTCCATTAACAATCAGTTCAATCCTGCCGATCTAGTGATGAGTGAGGTTTGGATTCGCAACAAAATTCCGCATTTCACCATTTTGCCACAAAAAATTTGCAGTTACGTCAAAAAAGGTGCATACATCAAAAAAGTCACCCGCAAAAGTACCCGCATTTTGCCAATTTTTCGCCATTTCTTGGATTTTTCTGCAGTGTTGCAACTTTTTCAGCAAAATGGGACAGATTTGCTCATCACTACTGCCGACATTTTTAGGTTCACAAATTGAATGAATATGTCAAAGCAATAAATACCCACACACTATGGCTTAAAACACATGTACTGCAGGTATAGGACCTGTTATCCAGAATGCTTGGGACCTGGGGTTTCCCGGATAATGGATCTTTCCATAATTTGGATCGCTATAACTTAAGTCTGCTAAAATTAATTTAAATAATAAATAAACCCAATAGGGCTGTTCTGCCCCAATAAGGGGTAATTATATCTTAGTTGGGATCAAGTACAGGTACTGTTTTATTATTACAGAGAAAAGGGAATCATTTAACCATGAAATAAACCCAATAGGGCTGTTCTGCCCCCAATAAGGGGTAATTATATCTTAGTTGGGATCAAGTACAGGTACTGTTTTATTATTACTTCAAACTCAATGAGTGGAGAAACTCAAAGTGGGGAAACAGGGCCGGCAGTAACCCTACTCCCTTCCCATTGTATAGAGAACCCCCTATAGCCATCTAAATAACTAGGGGACTGCCTGTGATAAAGGGGCATCATTTAACAGTCCCCTACACCATTAAAACACTTGCACTTGGCTTTGTTCAGGTGGTGTAGTTTAACAGAGGTTCCTGATAAGCTGCAGTCTGTACAGGAAGGTACAATCCTATGGGCCTTGGGTCAAAAGGACCACCTTTAAATTTAAACCAATAAAATTCAATAGGTGAAATCTGATTGGCTGTTGGTGACTCTGTTTACTTTTTCAAACCTAAAACTGCAGTACCCAAGTGACCAACTTTGGACACCCTGGCATAAATAGTGTGATAATGACAGCATTTTAAATTTAAACCAATGAAATTCAATAGATAAAATCTGATTGGCTGTTAGTGGCCTAACCCACTTTTCGAAACTGAGCAAACTTTGGGCACTCTGACATAAACAGTGTGAGAAAATTTGATTGGCTGTTAGTGGCTCCACCCACTTTTCCTATGCTTTAACCTCAGTCTCCCAGCGACAAACTGTTAAAAGTTTGGGGACCCTGGCATTAAACATGTGAGAATGGCAGCAGTTAAAATTTCCCCACTGAAATCAATTAAAGAAATGTGATTGGGTTTTGGTGGCTCCGTCCATTACTATTAATACGTAGTTGTTGGTGGGTGTGCCCGCTTTTTGAAAGCTAAAATTACAGTCCCCTAGTGACACACTGTGAAGGCCCTGGGGTTAATGGGAGAAGGGCAGCAGGTTCATTTTCCCCATTGAAAGTCAATAGGTGAAATATGATAGGCTGTTGGTGGCCCCACCCACTTTTTCTAGCCTTGCAAGGTTTGGGGACTCTGCTATTAATATTTAAGGAACGGCATTAGTTTAACAATGGAAGTCTATGGATGAAATCTGATTGGCTGTTGTTTGCTCCACCCACTTTTCTAAATTTGAAACATAGTCACCCATTGACAAACTCTGCAAAGTTTGGGGATCCTGACATTAAACGTATGAGAATGGCAGCAGTTAAAATTCATATATACAGGTAGGGGATCCATTACCCAGAATGGTTGGGACCTGGGGTTTATCCAGAGTTTATTTATAATTAGGAAAGCTAAGGGCTTTGGGACATAGTTATCACAGTGTGAAATCCCCACAGAAAGATTCCCCCACCCTCTATTCATTCCTATGGGATTTTTAGAACTGTATTTATCAATGATTAAAGTTAGAGTTTACTATTTGATAAATACTGATGGGCGAAATAATTCACCAGGCATGGGTTTGCGAGGAATTTCCCGTGTTTCGCTATTGGTGGTTTTTTTTTCACGAAAAAGGCTACAAAATTTGGCATGGAAAAATTTAGGGAGCGACAAAAAATTGTTGGCACGTAAAAAAAAATTTGTTTTACTGTTTTGCTCATCACTAATAAATAGACTTCCCATAGGAATGAATAGAGAGTGAGTACATTATTCTGGGATGAGCGCTAATCTTATACATAAATCTTCCCCTGAAAGCCTACTAAGAACCATTCAAATATTAAATAAACTCAGTATGGGCGGCCAAACAACTGTGAAACTGGGGACTGTGAGCACAGTTTTTGCATAATTTTATTAACCAATCGTGAGGTTGTCATGGTAACAATTGTAGTGTCATCATGATTTTTTACTAATTATTTTGTGGTCATCAACCATCGCTATACTATTGAGTTTCACAGCTGTTAGACCACCCACGTAGATTTATGCTAATTAGCATCACACCACCTCTGTTACCATGACAACCTTATCAGTGGTCAGAGGTTTTGCATGGTGTCAAGTTTCACAGCTGTTAGACCACCCACGTAGATTTATGCTAATTAGCATCACACCACCTCTGTTACCATGACAACCAATCAGAGGTCTCTTAACCCCTGCTAAGGTTGTCATGGTAACACTCTGTTACCATGACAACCTTATCAGTTAATCAGATAAGAACAGAGTTTATGGCTTCACAGCTGTCATTTGACATCTAGACATCGACGGATGCGGTCACCTCTTAGTACTCAGTGCTAAGTACACAGTGACCATCCATTTTCCTGAGTTATGGATCCAGGTGATATGGATCCAAACAAAAACACTAGTTCCCCTTTGGGGAAAAGAAATTGTTTTGAACAAACAGCAATGACTGTTTTTCAGAATGCCATTGCAAGAGCCCTTGGCATTTCATCAGGTACTAATCCTGTTGCAGCTCCAGTTGGAGCCAATGCTGGCATTGTGACTGGTCAATCATCCAGTGCTAATTTGCCCAGCAATTCCAGTGCAGGTCCAAGGACCAGCTCTTCCAAAAGGAAAAGAGCATATTCTCCTGAGGACCAGACTGACAGTAAGAAACGTTACAGAAAAGATCGTGACGGTAAGGGTAGCACCTCAGACTTAAACAGAGAACAAAGAGGTTCTTCTCGGGCCCATAGTGCCAGAAAAAGACGAAAAAGACAAAATAGGAAACATAGGGAGATGAGAAGATGCATTAGAGAGCAGGAGGCACAAGCTAGTAAAGTCTTCCAGGATGCAATTGCCAGAGCCCTTGGAATCTCATCGGCTACTGGCACGTCAGGAGCAGAGACACAAGTTGCCAGCAGTTCAAAGGCAACTCCAAGTACCAGCTCCTCTGGGAGAAAAAGATCTCGTTCCCGTTCAGAGGCAACGCCAAGTACCAGCACTGCAAGAGCAGGTACACAAGTTGCCTCATCTCCTGTTCCATCTACAAGCTTGGCCAGAAGTTCAGAGGCAATGCCAAGTACCAGCTCCTCTGGGAGAAAAAGATCTCATTCCCGTTCAGAGGCAACGCCAAGTACCAGCTCCTCTGGGAGAAAAAGGTCTCGTTCCCATTCAGAGGCAACGCCAAGTACCAGCACTGCAAGAGCAGGTACACAAGTTGCCTCATCTCCTGTGCCATCTACAAGCCTGGCCAGCAGTTCAGAGGCAATGCCAGGCACCAGCTCCTCTGGGAGAAAAAGAGTTTCTTCCAATGAGGAACAGCCAGGAAAGAGGAAAAGGCAAGAGGAAGACAATACACCTAATAAAAATGACACAAACACAAGCAGACCAACTTGTAAGAAATCTACCAAAGGTAGAAAGCCCAGCCCATATAGGCGGCAGCAGATTAGTGATTTCAAATTATTCCAGGATGCAGTTGCCAAAGCTCTTGGAATATCAAAAAGTGAAACAAACACAAGCGCTGTCACTAGCCCGACATTTGTTTCACCAGTAATGACTGTCACCAAAGATCCTAGCACAATACCAAGTACTAGCTCTTTGGTGAGAATCGATGATGGATTTAAACTGCAGAACATTAACACTGGGAATATTGCTGGAATTCAATTACCAGCAACAGAAACCAGAAATCCAAATATTAGTTCTTCTGTGGCCCAGAAAGACAATTCTAGTCAACAGCAATGTAACATTATGCAACCCAATCAGTGCAATGTTCAAAATAATGCCACAGCCCCTCAGAATCCTTCTACTACAACCAGGGGAATATATGAATATATAGAGCTAAGTGATAGGGAACGTGCCATTCAAGCACATCAGCAGCAGATTGCTCTACAACAACAAATGGAACATCTCAGACAGTGCCCATATGAAGATTCCCCTCTATTTAGGAACCCAATTCCTGAAACACGGAAAAGAAAGTTGGACACTTACCCTGATGATGTAGCTTTATGGAACCCCAAGCGTTTCAGGCTGAGACTGGGCAGAGGACCTAGGGTACGTCCCAAAGCCCTAGAGACAAAGCCAGAAACACAGAATGTACAAGGCAAAGAAGAATGTACATCAGATGATATATTTCAACCCAGATCAGTAATAATTGCAAGATTAAGGGCAAGGGAAGAAGAAAAAAAGAGGAAAGAGCAAAAAAAATCTGAGCAGTCTGAAAAAAAAGATGATTTCCCTTCAAATTAAATATACTTATACAGAGCATTAAAGAAATGCACAAGAAAAGCAAAAGACACGAAATACAATTGATAGCTTTGACATTGGCATTTTTTCACCACTGTATTTGATTTATGAGCACAACTCTATACCAAAACATAAGTATTCCACCCAGACCCATAATGGAGTGCTTAAGATGAGCAGTAGCAAACAAGCAAAAGACAAATTATTTGAAATAGAATGGGAGGTTGGATGGGAGATTGGGATGGATTTCCATTACTGCTCAAAAAGATGAAGGCGTGAGGAGTAAATATATACTCTATTCAAGTCAAGCTGAAGTTTTACCCCAGGCTGGTGCTTCTGTTAGAAGAAAACTGTACCAGCTCTGGGTATCTGTGAGAGACAAAGCCAGAAACGCAGCAGGTACAAAAGACAAAGAAGATTGTGCATCAGATGATCTATTTCCACCCAAAATTGGAGCACAGTTGTATAGAAAAGATGGATGGATTCTACTACTTGATGAGCAGTAGCAAACAAACTTAAGGCACATTACTCACAATAGAATGGGAGGTTGGATGGGAGATTGGGATGGATTTCCATTACTGCTCAAAAAGATGAATGTATGAGGGGTAAATATAGACTCTATTCAACTCAAGCTGAAGAAATTAGTACAAATTCAAATACCATTGCTTCTGTGAGGAAATGATTGTCTGCACAGTGCACACAGTCAAACACCATGAATAGCCCATGTATTGCCTACCAGAAGGCAGTAATGTTGAATGTTTCCCAGAAGTCAAAGCCTAATAATTCTGTAACCTAAAAGATTTAATTAAGTGTATCAAATGCCAGTGTCCCTGCTGAGCACAAAGCTAAACTTCAGATTCCAGAACAGAAAGACAATTTGCCCAGTGGCAATTCAGTTGCTGGCTTCGCTATTCATCTCACCATTGGCTATATCTTTCCTATCCGGTTGGCCTCTGAAGCCTGTAGGTTCCCCTGTCAGAACTGCAGCAGAAAGTTCCGGGGCCCCAAAAGGGCGTCGGTGAAGACCAGTGCTGACAGGGGTTCTCTTGCTTCATGGGAGAGGTCTACCTACAGCTGTCTCCTTAACATTCCACATAGACAGTCCTTATACTTTTAACATAGGAGAGTAGAAGAAATTGTTTCTTTTGCACAATATCTAGATTATCTAGATTGGAAAATGATCAAATTTATGACCCCAGGACAGTGATCCCCAACCAGAGCAACTTGTTGCTCACCACCCCATTGTAGTGTTGCTCCCAGTGGCCTCACAGTAGATGCACAATTTTAATCTGCTTTGAAGGCAAGTTTTGGAAGAACAAAGTTCTACTCCGGCAGGCTAGCAGTCTATATGGGGCTACCAAATAGCCAATTACAGTCCTTACTTGGCATCCCCAAACAACTTTTTTTTATGCTTGTTTGGCTCACCAACATTTTACATCTGAGTGTGGCTCACAATTAAAAAAAATGGGGATCACTGCCTTCAGACACCAAAGGATATATATTATATCCTTATATATTTTTCCACCATATGGGGTTTACCTTGACGTGGTATGGTGGCTTGGCAATTTTATGATCATAAAATCTCTTTTTTAAGCCTCTCTTTTGTATATTTTTGTTTACTTTTAATTTAAGTATATTGAGTTAATGGGGTTTCCCTTAATGTGGTATGGAGGCTTGGCAATTTTATGATCATAAACTTGTAACTAAAAACCCCTGTATAAAGCTATTAAAAAGGCTAAAAGCATTGTTAGTTTATATATAAAATGGTTCATATAGTATCCTGTCTAAATGAAATCATTATACAGTATCATATACAACAATAGCGCTCATCAACAGCCTTTATGAAAGGCCAAGGGTTTGTATAAACATTTCTTGGTATAAATTCAAAGTAACCACAATAATTTCTCAATTTCTGAAAAATGTTTTGACAATGCTTTTATCTTTCGTATGAAAATATCATAATTGAGTTCCGAAAGTCACAAAGTTTTTGTGCCGAAAAGTTTGTTAACGCTACGAAAACCTTTCTGGCTTTGATGCCTTACATGTCCGGCTTTGGAAGCCTTCCATAGGACTCAATGGTACTCGGTAGATCAAACCTGGGGAAAATATAATCCCGATGAAAGTGTAACCAAAGCGTTAACGAATTCGGAAATGTTCGATTCTTTGTGCAAAATACGATTTTTTTTGTGGAAATTTACTGAAAACCACAAAAAACTTGGGAAATTTTTAACTTTTCGCATACATTCCGAAAGGTTGTATGAGTTAGAAAAAATACGAAAATATCTCAAAATTGTTTAGTAAATGGGCCCCTAAGATTTGATGAATACGCCTCTATCCCCCCAGATAGGCATTTAAGGATTACCTATGATGGGTGTCAATAAATCTAGTCAAATTTTTTGGCCCTAATGAGGGTGTCTTGAAAAATAAAAGCCCATTGGGGGGGCAATCAAAATCCCACTCCAAGGGCATTTGAGTTTACACTGTATGGCTTTGTATGGCTTGTATGACTTTTAAGTGGTCTGAGTGCCATATTGGAAGCCATTATTTGACACCACCTTAGACTTTGTATAAACCTGTAATGTTAATGGGAAAATCTTAGGGGACAATGGAGTAAAACACAATAGATCAGAGGCTTTATACAGTACAACTCCCATTGACTTCTACATGACTTTTCCATTCAAGTTTTTCAAATGTTTTTCAAGTTTTGAACAAAAAAGTAAAACCCCTGTATACATTTGAATTTTGATTGATCAGATGTTATGGGGAGATTAGTCAAAATTCCGATTTGCATAATTTTAGAAGGTTTTTCTTTAAACTTAAATAAATTCACAACTTTAGAAAGCACACATTTTTCCTTATTTTAAAAAAGAAGCAACACTCAGGCGCCTAAATGCATAAGAAATGCAAAGACCTTGAATCATTAACTTTACATCACTTTAATAGCACAAATTGATGCCACAAGCTTTTAGATTAATTAATTAGACTTAGCCATGTTCTTAAAAGATATTTATAGTAGGCAGAAATTACTTGCTACATTTAAAAATCACTCACAGAAAGGTAAGGTAACATGATACAGGTATGGGACCTGTTATCCAGAATGCTCGGGACCTTGGGTTTTCCGGATTAGGGATCTTTCCGTAATTTGGATCTCCATAACTTAAGTCCACTAAAAATAATTTAAATATTGAAAAAACTCAATAAACTAGTTTTGTCTCCAATAAGGATTAATAATATCTCAGTTGGGATTAAGTACAAGGTACCGGTATATTTTCCAATTCACAGAAATTAAGGCTTATAACTAAATATCATCATAACTATATCTGCTTCAGTCTGTAACTTTGTCTGTAAAACCAAGAACTCAACAACTGACTTTATAACCATAGAGGAATCCATTCAACTGTACTTTGGCACAGAATTAAAAATCCCCATTACTGCCATCCCCCCCCCCGACTTGTACTTGATTCTAAGCCATCACATTTGATCGGGGCTCTCTACAAAACTCTTCTTCTTTACTCAGCAAAATATATAACTACTCACTCATCTAATAATAACTTACTGACCTTTTTAAAATGTATATTGGTGCTACTTTGTTACTACAACATAGTTCTGGTTCCATATATCACTTGGTGATACTTCTGTACAGGTATGGGCCCCGTTATCCAGAATGCATGGGACTTGGAGTTTTCCAGATAAGAGGTCTTTCCGTAATTTGGATCTCCTACCTTAAGTCTACTAAAAAAAATGTTTAAACAGTAATTAAACCCAACAGGATTGTTTAGGCTCCAATAAGTGTTAACTATATCTTAGTTGGGATCAAGTACAGGTACTGTTTTATTATTACAGAGAAAAGGGAATCATTTAACCATTAAATAAACCCAATAGGGCTGTTCTGCCCCCAATAAGGGGTAATTATATCTTAGTTGGGATCAAGTACAGGTACTGTTTTATTATTACAGAGAAAAGGGAATTATTTAACCATTAAATAAACCCAATAGGGCTGTTCTGCCCCCAATAAGGGGTAAGTATATCTTAGTTGGGATCAAGTACAGGTACTGTTTTATTATTACAGAGAAATAGGAAATCATTTAACCATAAAATAAACCCAATAGGACTGTTCTGTAGAGATGTAGCGAACTGTTCGCCGGCGAACTAATTCGCACGAAAATCGGGTGTTCGCAAGTTCGCAAGTTCGCGAACTTTTAGCGATGTTCGCAATTTTGGGTTCGCCTTAGCTGGAGCCAAATTTTGACCTCTCACCCCAGAGCCAGCAGATACATGGCAGCCAATCAGGCAGCTCTCCCTCCTGGACCACCCCCGGACCACTCCCTTCCATATATAAACCAAAGCCCAGCTGCCATTTTACATTCTGCCTGTGTGTGCTTGATGAGTTAGCATAGGGAGAGAGCTGTGCAGGGATTTGAGGGACAGTTTAGGTAGCTTTGCTGACTAGTAATCTACTTTCTACTGCTCTGTATGTAGCTGCTGGGGACAGCTGTCCTGCTGATCATCTGCTGTAACCCAATAGTCCTTGTAAGTTTATTACACAAGTTTAGAAATGTAGTGTGATTTCTACCCTTTACAGCACAAAACGCAACTCTGTGTCAACAACGTATTTTTCAGAGAAATTTTTGCCCTTGATCCCCCTCCTGCATGTCACTGTCCAGGTCGTGGCACCCTTTAAACAACTTTAAAATCAGTTTTCTGGCCAGAAATGGCTTTTCTAGTTTTTAAAGTTCGCCTTCCCATTGAAGTCTATGGGGTTCGCAAAGTTCGCAAAAGTTCGCACTTTTTGGCAGAAGTTCGCGAACGGGTTCGCGAACTTTTTTTGTGAGGTTCGCTACATCTCTACTGTTCTGCCCCAATAAGGGGTAATTATATCTTAGTTGGGATCAAGTACAGGTACTGTTTTATTATTACAGAGAAAAGGGAATCATTTAACCATGAAATAAACCCAATAGGGCTGTTCTGCCCCCAATAAGGGGTAATTATATCTTAGTTGGGATCAAGTACAGGTACTGTTTTATTATTACAGAGAAAAGGGAATCATTTAACCATTAAATAAACCCAATAGGGCTGTTCTGCCCCCAATAAGGGGTAATTATATCTTAGTTGGGATCAAGTACAGGTACTGTTTTATTATTACAGAGAAAAGGGAATCATTTAACCATTAAATAAACCCAATAGGGCTGTTCTGCCCCCAATAAGGGGTAATTATATCTTAGTTGGGATCAAGTACAGGTACTGTTTTATTATTACAGAGAAAAGGGAATTATTTAACCATTAAATAAACCCAATAGGGCTGTTCTGCCCCCAATAATGGGTAATTATATCTTAGTTGGGATCAAGTACAGGTACTGTTTTATTATTACAGAGAAAAGGGAATCATTTAACCATTAAATAAACCCAATAGGGCTGTTCTGCCCCCAATAAGGGGTAATTATATCTTAGTTGGGTTCAAGTACAGGTACTGTTTTATTATTACAGAGAAAAAGGAAATCATTTTTAAAAATGTGAATTGATTACAATGGAGTCTATGGGAGATGGGCTTTCCATAATTCAGAACTTTCTGGATAATGGGTTTCCAGATAAGGGGTCCGATACCTGTTCTGAGTATGAAAATACTCATATATGTTATATTAATAGGTATTCAGTAGTTAATCCCCTCAAGTTTGCTTTTTAAATTATGCACATGTAATGTATTTTGGAGGCACTGTGTGCATTTACAGCCCTATATAGATACGTGTCACAGTAATCTTAATTGAAGATGAATTCTGCATTCACAAACTTTTTAAATATGTACTTTTTAATATACATACTGTTAAAATAATGTTGCCCAACCAACGACATGAAATCCTTTGCTAACAATGAATTATTGAGACATTAGCCAATGCATAGTTTTGATTTCCAGTTTTAGTATTAGCCGACCTGCATGGAATGATCTGCTGCCTAGGTCTGCTTGCATGGGTAGCAGAGGTTAGTATTAAAGCTAAACAGGAATTAGTTTGTTAACAATATACATTCTGATGCTTATATGACCCCAGTGAGGCTACTGGATTATATCTGCACAGGTCTGAGTAAGGTCCTATTTAAATAATATCTATTATTATTACATAAATGTATTACTATTTTTAAAAATGATGTATCTATAGCATGTATTGTTTTTGTTTTCACCAAATAACCCCATGGATTCAAAAAATCAAACAGTGCCAAAGGACTTTATTTTATTAGGACTTTCTAATAACCCCAGAGTAAAAAGATTTCTCTTAATTTTCTTCTGTTTTGTCTATTCCACCACTTTGACAAGCAACTGTTCCCTGATCATACTAACAAGTGTGATACGAGAATTGCATTCTCCAATGTACATGTTCATTTGCTGCCTGTCTCTCCTGGATATCACGTTTACATCAGTCACTGTCCCCAAGATGCTGGTTGGTCTCTTGTCAGAGCGATGCCATATCTCCTATAATGGGTGTTTCACTCAGCTTTATTTTTATCACTTCTTAGGTTGCGCTGAATGTTTACTGCTAAGTATTATGGGATATGATCGCTATGTGGCCATATGTCACCCTCTTCGTTATCCACAAATTATGAACAAGAATGCTTGTATCCGTCTTGCTTCCAGCTGTTGGATCACTGGCATTATCTACTCCTCTGTACACACCATACTCACTGCAAGTTTATCATTTTGCCGTTCTAGAGAAGTCAGTCATTTTTTCTGTGACATGCCCCCGCTATTAAAAATATCTTGTTTAGATACAACATTAAATGAAATTGTCATCCTATCTTTGGGTGGTGTGGTGGCTGGGGCATCATTTTTATTAACTGTTATATCTTACATTTAAATTATTTCCGCTATTCTTAAAATCCGCTCTGCACGGGGCAGGAAGAAAGCTTTCTCAACCTGCGCGGCACACCTCACCGTCGTCTCCATTTTCTATGGGACAATCATCCTCATGTACCTTAGGCCTCAATCCAGTCATTCACTACAGCATGATAAAATGCTCTCTGTTTTTCACAATGTGATAACTCCAATGTTAAATCCCTTGATTTACAGTTTAAGAAACAAACAAAGGTATTTCTGAAGAAGCCACAGGTCTCTGTGCTCTGAAAGGGTGGGCAGAGAGACCTGCAGCAAATTTAGACTGCAAGGCAAAATGAAAAAAAAGTGGATTGTCTGTAGCAAGAATTTTGATATCAAATATGATTTTTAGCAGACTTAAGTTGTGGAGATCCAAATTACAGAAAGATAGCTTATCCGGAAAACCCCAGGCCCCAAGCATTCTGGATAACAGGTCCCATACCTGTACTGGCAAAAGCCATTGATAAATCTAGATACTAAGGGCTCATACACAGGTTCATATATGGTTTTTTTGCTCTCTGTTTTTCACAATGTGATAACTCCAATGTTAAATCCCTTGATTTACAGTTTAAGAAACAAAGATGTTAAGGATTCCATTCGAAAACTTTTTAGGAAAAAAATTCTGGGTTTGAGAAAATAGAGGCATCAATTTAGAATTGGTCAGAGCAGCATTTACGTTTGAATATCCTATCCTATTTCCCTGGTCCTCTCTCTGTCAGCACTATCTGGGTTTAGCTCCTCCCACTCCAATTAAGAAGAACCCTCCCAACCAGTAAATATCCCACCTGTCACCCATACCTGCGTCTTTTTGGTTTTTCTCACTCAACTCCTTTTGGAAGGAGTAAATTTTTATCCTGAAAGGTAGCAGGATCTGTCAGCAAGATGGTCCAGGGTATGGGTTTTGGTCACGGGACCTTTTTTCCTCAGACATGACAGATCAGATACGAGTTTACTAGCAACGGGCACAGTTAAGGATCTGTTCCCTGCCTGCCTAACGAGTCTTCCCGGTCTGCAGGAATGCGATCGGTGGCACAGGAGTACAGTGAGCCTAGTGCTCCAGTAGCGTCGGGTAGGGGTGGATGGTGTTGGAATGCAAGGTGGTAGAACACATGTCACTTCCGGTTCCAGGTAGGCGCAGTGGCATGAAAACACGAGCAGCAGATGAGCGTGGATTGGCTAAGGGCAGCTTAAAGGGAAGCACACAACAGGTGCGTGGGTGCTGCCAGTAGCAAGCCTGCAACCAGTCTGCCCTGCTCATCGGGTCTGCTCTGCCCTACCTGTAAGTTTTTGGCTCTTGGGGGTGGTGTTCTGTGCAAGGGAACTACACTCATACTTGCATTGTATTATTTTATTTTTAGACATCACCCCTGAGTTGCTAGCTGCCATCCCCAAGAAAGTCTACCTTCAGGTATGAAAAAAAAAAGAAAGAAATATCTATCCAAATATTATGTTCTAGGTCAATATTCCTCAATTTGATCATTAACCTTCTGTTAGGTACTGGTTTAAACACTTTAGCAAAGTCCAAGTAGAAGACATCAACTGCCATTCCAGCATCAAGGTTCCTGCTCACCTCCTCATAAAAGGCGACTAAATTAGTCTGGCAAGATCTGTTACGCATAAAACCATGCTGGCACAAACTAATAGTATTGTGAACTGCAATGTATTCAAGTACCCTATCCCTTATTACCCCTTCCAAAAGTTTTCCTACTACTGATGTCAGACTAACAGGCCTATAGTTTTCAGGCTGAGAACGGGATCCCTTTTCAAATAACGGCACCACATTAGCAATCCGCCAATCTCTCAGCACCATGCCAGACCTCAATGGATACTGAAAAATTAAGTTAAAAGGTTTGGCAATCACAGCGCTCAGCTCATTTAATACCCTGGGATGAATCCCATCCAGTCCTGGACCTTTGTTTACCTTTACATGTTCAAGTCTCTCTTTCCTCCCGAGTGACCCAATAGCTTGCAGCTCCCCTAATGTACCTGATAAGCTCCGTGCATTATCCAGCATGCAGCAGAGATTACTACTTCTCTCTCTCATATTTACATTAGTTAATGGAGAGTCAAAGCTAAGGTGAATAAGGTGAATAAGGTATTTCTGAAGAAGCCACAGGTCTCTGTGCTCTGAAAGGGTGGGCAGAGAGACCTGCAGCAAATTTAGACTGCAAGGCAAAATGAAAAAAAAGTGGATTGTCTGTAGCAAGAATTTTGATATCAAATATGATTTTTAGCAGACTTAAGTTGTGGAGATCCAAATTACAGAAAGATAGCTTATCCGGAAAACCCCAGGCCCCAAGCATTCTGGATAACAGGTCCCATACCTGTACTGGCAAAAGCCATTGATAAATCTAGATACTAAGGGCTCATACACAGGTTCATATATGGGTTTTTTGCCTGGGTTTCCCTGCGGTGGAGTTCTCCTGCAATGTGAAATGCCCATGTGAATGACCCCTAATAGTTTAAACTATAAGTTTAAAATAAATATATAGCATACATATATATTAGGCTGCAACTTTCACATAAACAGTTTGCCATTTATGTGCCACAAAAGCCCATATTAGTACGTTTACCACAGAAAACCATATGTGTTTTGTTAAGGTCACATGCTAATCAAAATGAGCAAGACGCTCCTTTTTATCATTATACATGTTCTTGGGTACAAAGGCCATCTCATACATGTTCTTGGGTACAAAGGCCATCTCATACATGTTCTTGGGTACAAAGGCCATCTCATACATATTCATAGATACAAAGGCCATCTTATACATGTTCTTGGGTACAAAGGCCATCTCATACATGTTCTTGGGTACAAAGGCCATCTCATACATGTTCTTGGGTACAAAGGCCATCTCATACATGTTCTTGGGTACAAAGGCCATCTCGTACATGTTCTTGGGTACAAAGGCCATCTCGTACATGTTCTTGGGTACAAAGGCCATCTCATACATGTTCTTGGGTACAAAGGCCATCTCATACATGTTCTTGGGTACAAAGGCCATCTCATACATGTTCTTGGGTACAAAGGCCATCTCATGCATGTTCTTGGGTACAAAGGCCATCTCATGCATGTTCTTGGGTACAAAGGCCATCTCATACATGTTCTTGGGTACAAAGGCCATCTCATACATGTTCTTGGGTACAAAGGCCTTCTCTTGCATGTTCTTGGGTACAAAGGCCATCTCATACATTTTCTTGGGTACAAAGGCCATCTCATACATGTTCTTGGGTACAAAGGCCATCTCATACATGTTCTTGGGTACAAAGGCCATCTCATACATGTTCTTGGGTACAAAGGCCATCTCATACATATTCATAGATACAAAGGCCATCTTATACATGTTCTTGGGTACAAAGGCCATCTCATACATGTTCTTGGGTACAAAGGCCATCTCATACATGTTCTTGGGTACAAAGGCCATCTCATACATGTTCTTGGGTACAAAGGCCATCTCGTACATGTTCTTGGGAACAAAGGCCATCTCGTACATGTTCTTGGGTACAAAGGCCATCTCATACATGTTCTTGAGTACAAAGGCCATCTCATACATGTTCTTGGGTACAAAGGCCTTCTCTTGCATGTTCTTGGGTACAAAGGCCATCTCATACATTTTCTTGGGTACAAAGGCCATCTCATACATGTTCTAGGTTACAAAGGCCATCTCGTACATGTTCTTGGGTACAAAGGCCATCTCATACATGTTCTTGGGTACAAAGGCCATCTCATACATATTCATAGATACAAAGGCCATCTTATACATGTTCTTGGGTACAAAGGCCATCTCATACATGTTCTTGGGTACAAAGGCCATCTCATACATGTTCTTGGGTACAAAGGCCATCTCATACATGTTCTTGGGTACAAAGGCCATCTCGTACATGTTCTTGGGTACAAAGGCCATCTCGTACATGTTCTTGGGTACAAAGGCCATCTCATACATGTTCTTGAGTACAAAGGCCATCTCATACATGTTCTTGGGTACAAAGGCCATCTCATACATGTTCTTGGGTACAAAGGCCATCTCATACATATTCATAGATACAAAGGCCATCTTATACATGTTCTTGGGTACAAAGGCCATCTCATACATGTTCTTGGGTACAAAGGCCATCTCATACATGTTCTTGGGTACAAAGGCCATCTCATACATGTTCTTGGGTACAAAGGCCATCTCGTACATGTTCTTGGGTACAAAGGCCATCTCGTACATGTTCTTGGGTACAAAGGCCATCTCGTACATGTTCTTGGGTACAAAGGCCATCTCGTACATGCTCTTGGGTACAAAGGCCATCTCATACATGTTCTTGGGTACAAAGGCCATCTCATACATGTTCTTGGGTACAAAGGCCATCTCATACATGTTCTTGGGTACAAAGGCCATCTCATACATGTTCTTGGGTACAAAGGCCATCTCATACATGTTCTTGGGTACAAAGGCCATCTCATACATGTTCTTGGGTACAAAGGCCTTCTCTTGCATGTTCTTGGGTACAAAGGCCATCTCATACATTTTCTTGGGTACAAAGGTCATCTCATACATGTTCTTGGGTACAAAGGCCATCTCGTACATGTTCTTGGGTACAAAGGCCATCTCATACATGTTCTTGGGTACAAAGGCCATCTCATACATATTCATAGATACAAAGGCCATCTTATACATGTTCTTGGGTACAAAGGCCATCTCATACATGTTCTTGGGTACAAAGGCCATCTCATACATGTTCTTGAGTACAAAAGCCATCTCATACATGTTCTTGGGTACAAAGGCCATCTCATACATGTTCTTGGGTACAAAGGCCATCTCGTACATGTTCTTGGGTACAAAGGCCATCTCGTACATGTTCTTGGGTACAAAGGCCATCTCGTACATGTTCTTGGGTACAAAGGCCATCTCGTACATGTTCTTGGGTACAAAGGCCATCTCATACATGTTCTTGGGTACAAAGGCCATCTCATACATGTTCTTGGGTACAAAGGCCATCTCATACATGTTCTTGTGTACAAAGGCCATCTCATACATGTTCTTGGGTACAAAGGCCATCTCATACATGTTCTTGGGTACAAAGGCCATCTCATACATGTTCTTGGGTACAAAGGCCATCTCATACATGTTCTTGGGTACAAAGGCCTTCTCTTGCATGTTCTTGGGTACAAAGGCCATCTCATACATGTTCTTGGGTACAAAGGCCATCTCATACATGTTCTTGGGTACAAAGGCCATCTCATACATGTTCTTGGTTACAAAGGCCATCTCATACATGTTCTTGGGTACAAAGGCCATCTCATGCATGTTCTTGGGTACAAAGGCCATCTCATACATGTTCTTGGATACAAAGGCCATCTCATACATGTTCTTGGGTACAAAGGCCATCTCAAACCATTTCTATTGGTCGGTTCCGAAGGCTTCCTGTCGAATATAGTGATGAGCCAATTTTTTTGACAGGCATGGATTCGCTGTGAAATTAAACCATTTGCAATTTTTTTTTCACGAAACTGCCGCAAAAATTAATAAAAGTCATGGCCACATCAAGTCGCGGTCATGTCAAAAAAGTAGCGGTCACATAAAAAAAGTTGCATGCGTCATAAAAGTCGTGCGGTAGCCACATTTCACAAATGTTTCAGCGAATCAAAATGGGACATATTCACTCATCACTAGTCGAATATCCATAATAGTGACTAGATCTTGGATACCAAGCATGATGTTTCCGTGCTCATTTATAGATTGTGGTAGACAATGGTTATTTTGTATATTAATTTCTGACTAAAAAAAATTGTTTCTGGAGTACTTTGTGAAAAGTATTTGGGTACTTTTTTTTGCAAATAGTCCTTTATTTGTAAATAAGTCCTTATGTTAAAAATTAAATATTGCTTGGAGGAATCCAGCTGAATTCCTAGCAATTTCAGCTGTTTCCCATTTAACAAGGCTTCTTTTCAGACAGGATTCAAACAATTCAGGGAAAATGCATTGCAGAGAAATTAAATTCACAATGCGTATAGTTGCGTTACATGCAACTCCCCCTGTTGACCGCACTGACGATGAAAAACATGGTGAGTAGCGTATGTTACGGATGCACTGTGAAAACAAATCAGAACGTGCCAAAGCTGAGTCTGCTAAATAAGTTTTTAATTGAATAATTAGCTCTTTACCCAATACCTATTTATTTATTTATTTTTGATGTAATTCATGTTTTCCTATATTAAATGAGCTCTAGTGCTTACTGGTGTTTTAAAAAATATAATATAGCACTTAGGGATAAATATAAGGCCAAGAAGTCCTGCACTGGAAACAAGGATGGCAAATATCTCCACCGCTGCTAAATATTTGCCTGTGGTGCTCACATAGGCCAGGATGAAGGAGATCCATACACTGCAGAACAGCAACATGCTGAAGGTTATGTATTGTGCTTCATTAAATATGTCTGGTAATTTACGGGCAAGATAAGCAACAAAGAAACTCACAAAAGCCAACAAGGCAATGTAACCAACCATTATGTAGAATGCACTAGGTGATCCCTCATTGCACTGCAAAATGATTTTTCCTGTTGCAGAGTGAGTGTCATAGTCAGGGAATGGGGGGGGGATTATGAGCCAAAGTGCACAGATGAAAACCTCAGGAAGTGTACATAGTAGAAGAATATATTTAGGGACCCGGGTACCAACATAGTTCCTGAGCCGGCTTCCAGGTCTAGTGGCAGTGAAGGCAATAATAACAGTAATGGTTTTCCCCAAGATGGAAGAAATACAAATAGCAAAGATGATCCCAAACACAGCTTGTCTCAACAAACAGGTGACCTTTGTAGGCCTTCTAATAAATAGTAAGGAACAAAGAAAGGATAGCATGAGGGAAAGAAGAAGAATGTAACTGAGCTCCTGGTTATTGGCTTTCACAATGGGGCTCTTCTTGTATTTTAAAAAGAGGCAAAAAACTGCAGCTGAGCAAAAAGACAGAACTAGAGCAGTGGTGGTTAGGGCCACACCAAGAGGCTCCTTGTAAGAAAGGAACTCAACAAGTCTAATGATGCATTTATCTCTCCTCTCATTGGACCATTGGTCTTCAGGACATCTTATACAATTTTCCATATCTGAAAAAAACAGAAATGGTCATAATGATGTGTTAGCAAACAATACAGATGTCCAACCTGTTATTTTTAAAATCTTTCTAAAAGTCATAAGTTGGTGTACTTGTTACAATGTTATTTTCACAATGAATGGAATGGGATATGATATGACTGCATGTGAGTAAATTAGCCCTGACTATAACTAGCAATAGGCATCAGCAATGCAGTGCTCCCCAAACCACACTTGGCACTCAGGGAATGTCACATGTAGTTTTCCCCATCAAGCCCCTCAACTGACACTTACCCATCAGCAAAAAGTCATAAAGAATCTTACAGTTCCCTATTGGAGACTTAAGGGGCAGTTACCATTGGCAGGCCAAGGTCCAATAGCACCCACAGGAGCAGCAATGGAGCACAAGGCCCTGCACATCCCCCAACATATACTGTAGCACTGCCTGTATTCAGCAACACTGTATTCATGGAAATGAACAGGGGGACTCATAGGGTTTCCCCTTCTCCCCTGTACCTCTTCTTTTACTTATGTGTGACTTGGATGTGAAAATTATGGAATACCTACGCTATGGAAAATGGTAAAGCCAGTGCTGAAAACAAGGCAAGACCCAAAAGCCAGTTATAGATCAAAGTTTCTGGATAAAAGTTGGAAGCATTAATGGATTCTTACACGTCCTGGTCAGTACAGCAGATATATACAAATCTTTATCATTTATATTGGGCTTTGCTAGCCATTGCTCCTTTCTAACACAATATCCAGTCACCATTACCTACCCGGCGATGGGGATATTTCTCCTTCTGAGCACTGGACACACTCATAACAGCAAATTTGTTTTCCTTCCGCAAAAGCTTTCCTATAGCCTGGCTGGCAGCTGGCACTGCAATTTGAGGTAGGAATCTAAAGATTTAATTAATATATTTTATTGAAACTTTTATTTTCTGTTTTCATGTTTTAAAACCATAACCCTTAATATCATACAGATTAACAGTGTACTCCTCTATCTATCTATCTATCTATCTATCTATCATCTATCTATCTATCTATCTATCAATCTATCATCTATCTATCTATCTATCATCTATCTATCTATCTATCTATCAATCTATCAAACATCTATCTATCTATCTATCTATCTATCTATCATCTATCTATCTATCTATCTATCTATCTATCTATCTATCTATCAATCATCTATCTATCTATCTATCAATCATCTATCTATCTCTATCTATCTATCTATCTATCTATCGATCTATCTATCCATATCTGTTTATCTAGCCACACTCCTCGATGGAAGAGGCAGAAAGAGAAACAAATGAATTTAATTGAACTGGAATAGAGTTGACTGCTGCCGGCAATAGTTACTGATTTAGCAGTATAATATACTACACATACAAGTGCCAGCTTACTGGTTTGCCTAGGGTGTTGATAATCTTCAGGCTCGTTATATTTTGCTATACTCTGTTTGTTTCAGCAAACTGCACAGAAACAGGCGAGTACAGGTTCAAATAAATAGAATAGAAAGACTGTTCCTTAAGGCACAGGGTGAAAAATCTTTTTTTTTTTAGTTTCTAGGTGAAACCACTCCTTACAGGATCAGTAGCAGAGGTGTTGATGGATTTGATGTTTTGCCGCTCAGCTATACTTTATTCCTATTGTTTTTCTAAGAAACAACTGGAGTAATGACACAAACACTTCCCACAATTGCCCGGCCATTGCCTAACATTTCGGTTGCTGCTAGTAAAACTCGCTGTGACCCAGTTTAACTGTGGGAAAATGCAAAAGAAGGTAATTTCCCATGATCAAGTCTGATCCCTGTGAGTAATACATGTTACTTGTGGTGATCCAAATATTAGGCAAAGGCATTTTCTGTCACCCACGGCAGAACAGATTTACCAAAGGCAACAAATCTTTCCATGTGATATTGCCCTTAACATGCAACCCCTTGGCAAATGTATTTAAACTGTGTCCTTATCATAGATCCTTCATATTGTCCTACTTCTGTATGTCATTAGCCTCCAACATTTCCTATATTGCATATATATTAGATTGCCGGTATAGGTTTCCATCTATTTTGAATACAAACACACACACACTCCCTACAACCCCCTCTATCTTAAACATTTATTAATGCTTCTTTTGCCCAATATATTACAAAGTCTATGTTATTTATATCCCTATCATATCCCATATAAATGTATACAGTACCCCATTAAAGTGAGGAGCCCATAGGATGGCCTTTTTGTCAATGGTGAGTCCTGGAGACTGAGATGAAATGAAGGCCCCAACATGTGTTGCAGTCCCTGTTACATCTTGGAAAACATTGTAGTTCATTATATCAAAATTCCCCAGAACTTCTCCTTTCTCATTAAAGAAAATTTCATTCCCAGGGTTTGTTCTGAAATGGATTTTCTTGAGGTGCTGGTTTAACTACAATACAAAATAGTAATGCTGAAAGAATGCATTATTCTAGAAATTATGGGTCAGTGTACATTTTTAAAAGGTTTAAATGGTTAAAGACGGCCCTTGGTGCCCTGTGGCATACTGGCACTATACTGCCCTCCAATTAAACTGCTCAAGGTGAGCTAACAGTGCATTTGCATCCCAATGTGTAAGAAAAGTCATGCCTTGTAATAGATTGTAAATCTTCTGAGATACCCAGTCCACTTCTAAAGTATTTGCTGCATTGGCTTCTGTGCATCCTATGAACTTTTTTATGTACTATTAGTATCAGTACCCTAAAGATTAATATCACCCACTCTCTTTAAGATAAAACTCAACTGTTACCTTCTTGAGCACTAAAACATTATTTTGCCCAGTCCTGCGCTTAAGGACCAATGCCCATACCTGATGCACTCTTACCTTCCAGTTTGTGCCTGTATGTTACCCGACCACTTAGATTGTAAGCTCTACGGGGCAGGGACCCCCTTCCTACTGTGTCTCATACCAAATGGCACTTACTCCCTGTGTATTTATACTTATTTATTGTATTTATTATAACACTTGTCCTCCCTGTGTGTAATTCTGTATATTGTAAGATTGTACAGTGCTGCGTACCCTTGTGGCGCTTTATAAATAAAGTTATACATACATACATACATACATACATACATACATACAATATCATAGTTTAATGCATAAAAGTGTTTGAGTTAATTTAATTGTTCATTGACATTTATTTTTATCATTTCAATGTATACTCTCATTATATATATTTTTGTATTTTTTTTTTCAGTTTACATTAAGCCAATGGAACATACAAACATGCAACATGACATTCAAACATCATATTATTGTTCGCCCTTCTTTTAATTTGCGTAAGGTAGGAGGAGTGGGTGTTTTCCACTTGCAATGGATAGGTGGGTTTCTGTAAGTATTTGGTTGATTAAAGCCTGGGCAGATTGATTGCTCTTTAGAAGTGGTTTATCCAGTAAAAATGTTCTTGGGTCTGCTCAGAATTCAGTTCAGAATTTCTACTTTTTCGACGTTTCATCAACCAGCTGACCCCTGCACCCCTTCTTGCTATTTTTTTTTAATAATTTACATATTTAAAAAATAATTTTGGATTCCTTTTTACTTTGCAATACCCCTTTCTATCTCTATTTTAGCTCGCCTGATATCTTATTTGAATGCTTTATTGGCTTTAAGTTTCAAATATTGTTTAGTGATGGTATTCAAGCCTTTGGCGTTTGTGGATATTGAAAAAAAATGATCAAAAATAATACACAAAACCTAAAATGATGCGAAAACTTTGTTGCGCATCAAAAAAATGTTGCGCCAAAAAAAGTTGCATGGGACAAAGAAGTCGCATTTGCAAATTTTTTCGCCTTTTCACTAATTTCTCAGCAAACCAAAATGTGACAGATTTGCTTATCACTAGCTCTCAACTCTCACCGCCAAATATGACAAAATTAGGAGATGGGGATAGTTTTGAATAACCCCTGTGCCCGCCCATTGGAGTAACCAAGGACCCTGGAGCCCCTAAAGCCAAACCAGATTCAGTCCAATAAGAAAAGCTCATTCTCATTGTTTATTAGATAAAAACTCTTTTGAAGTTCATGGGAAAACTGGAACTGAATTAGGGGAAACTTTTTTTCTCCATGAATAAAATCTGGTCCATAAGTTTTTACATGATAAAACTATAAAATAGAATTTTCTCATAAAAAATGAATCTGGTCCATTGTCTTTAAATCTTCTAATCAATTTTATTGGAATAAAAAAATGCAAAAATATTCATAAGCAACTTCTTACCTCTGTTGGTGTCAAGCCATCTGTTACTTTATCAGAATAAAAAGTATTTGTGCCATTGGCTTTACCAGTATACATAGCATGAAGGGAATGTGCCACAGAATATACAGCAATGTACATACTATAAGTTACTCTGAAGTTATTCACATCGTACCCAAAATTCTCATATTCCTTTAGTGTATAATTGGCATTACATATATGGTAGAAGTTGGATGATGGCTTAGGAGAAGCTTGTTCAAAGTAGCAATCAAACAGCCGTAACCAAACTGCAGCAGTAAATGGATCTTTTGGAAACCCTAAAGGATTCGCCTTGTAAAGAAAGTCTTTTAGACCTGGTATGTTTTCATGATGAAAAAGTAAAACAAGGGATCCATTAATTGCATCAATATATAGTCTTCCTGAACCTGATGACAGAGGAGACAGCATTATCCACACCGCATGAACTGATGAGTTTTTCAAAGTCACATCGAAAAGAAATTCCATAACAATGTCCAAGCTGCTATAAAATAGGATAGCACTGGCATTTGACTGTCTTATTTTTTCCAAAGCACGATGATAATTTCTAACGTCCTTTCCACCAATTCGAAGAAGAAAAGCTACACAGATTCCATTCTTTTTAATCTCATTCTGCATCTCTTCACTGGCTTTCTGGTGCGTCTCATCATCAGAGGATATCATCCCTACCCAGTTCCATTTAAATGTCTTAAAAAGCTGGATGATTACTTGGTACTGGGCAGTTTCACTTGGCACTGTTCGATAGAATAATGGGAAGCGGATTCTGTCACCAAATGAGGCATCTATAGCCCCATAACTCACCTGGGTAAAAATGATAAAAAGGTGGTTTACCTCTTCCTTACTGCCCCTCCACACTAATTGCCTGATAATGAAATATTTGATCTTACTGAGATGCCAGATATGCATATTATTTTGCCTTTTTTTGCTAATATGTTAATACTAATCAGCTCCACATTATTAGTAAACCTGTGATTAATGTATGCTATTTGAATTGTTATTCTCAGTATTATTTGTTGTTCTCAGTTATCACAAATATCTATATCTGGGACATCCTATTCAAACTCCATGGGTTGGATTTGAGTTTTAAAATGCCATCTTCCCAAAACTCCAACTCTTGTGGTGTTGTTATTGTTTTATAATGTAAGGGATTTCCCTTACACCACAAGAGTTTTTTGACAGCACTGCTGTTGATGGTTATAGATGATAAACAATTACAGCCATTTAATAGAGTGGCTTATATATTAAGGTAGACGCATATTGTAAAATTCCTTCCCAGCTCATTAAAGTAAGATTCTAACAAAACATGGAGAAAGATGTAGAACGTAGAAGAAATTACCAGCACTCCTGGCCTCTCCAAGTATGACAGGGGACAGCACCCCTTTGTAATCAAGAAAATTTGAGAAAACAGCCGGCACAATGGGTCTTTAAGCAGCGGGATTAACCCTGCATCTTTATTTCAAATTATTGATGTTTCAGGGGTGGGCCCCTTCATCAGACATACACACCACTATGTTAAAAATTAATTTATAGTGCCCTTAATCACGTGGTGAACATTTAACATACCCCAAAAAGGGGGAAATATAACGTTGTTAAAAATAGTCCAATTCGATAAGTCAATTCCGCTTCTTGAAGACCCGTGCCGGCTGTTTTCTCAAATTTTTTTGAAAGACGTAGAACATCATAAAATGAAGAGTGAATGTCGGGTCTAATATTCACTGCAATGTAATTTCAATTATCAAATAAGTTTAATAAGACGTACTAACTGCACACTAAGGGGGAGATTTACTAATCCACGAAACCGAATCCCGAAATGGAAAAATTCGGATTGGAAACGAAAATTTCGCCGTTTTTTCGTCGCCGTTGCGACTTGTTTGTATTTGTCGCGACTTTTTGTTGACGCCGCAACTTCATCGTATTTTGCGTGACTATTTTATCATTTTTTCATATTGAGCCATTGTAAACGGCAGAAAAACCAATCCGATTTTTTCGCGATGGCGACGAAAAAGTTGCAGAACATATAAGAAAAAGTTGCGACACCGACGGAAAAGTCGCAGAACATACGGAAAAGTTGCGACAGCGAAGAAAAAGTCGCAAAAATACCGATCATTATGAAAAAACGCGTTCGGACGCTTTCGGTCCGTTCGTGGATTAGTAAATCTGCCCCTTAGGGTAAAATTCAATTTCATGAGAAAAGCTTATTTCCTAATTTAATTACAGATTTTTTCCAAATGCTATTTAATGAGAAAAACTTATCGCGTTCTTTATCACATGAAAATCTGAGTCTATTGGAAAACTGGAACAGAATTAGGAGAATTGAATCCCACCTATAAGTATTTATATAATAAACCATGAAATAACATTTTCTGATTAATTGGAATCTGGCCCTTTATTGACAAAAAGTCAAGCCTAGGAATGAGTTGCACTTTCATTTCTGTTAGATAAGAAGGGTCACGGTTAAACCACATTACTACTCTTCTTAATTATTCCATTAAGGGGCATACTAAAATTACAAACACCCCTGCCTGCCTTTTCTGTTTGTCCCTTAATTCACTATCAGTAGGGATCAGCAAATATTTTTGGGAATGTTGATCTAATGGGATCAGGGCCTTCTCCAGCCCCTATCTATCTAAGTAGCTTTTGGGGCAGGTTTGGAAGAAATTGACAACATGGGAATCTGTTTTGTTTCTATAACAAAAAGTTGTAGTATTAACTACTTTGAACATTTCATCAGTCTACATTAATTCTAGAAGTAAATATTTAACAAAATTCAAATTGTTTCTGTCTTTCACAATGTCAAAGTCCCTATTGATGTAATGGAAAAAGAATAACACTATACTGGAATCCCAATATTTTAATGGAACTCAAGCAACATCAATAAAATGATTCATATTTATTTAACATTAATGATGAGGATGATGGTGACAGATCTGATGAATTTCAGTTACAGAGGTTATGTCCTATATATATTGATAATGGGTGAGTGCAGAGGGCACTTGTTGCTGTCTATATGTATTTTGTGGTCACAACCTCATTGCACCCCCGCCTAATGGTTTCAAATTTAGTGGTTGGAAACAACTTTCCCTTTTTTGTTATAGTTTATACAGGAGCAGTGGCCAGCTCCATGTTGTAGCTCCCACCCTTCCCAGCTACAGTCGGGTGATCCCAGTGGAGCCAATAAAAGGGCAGCCATTTGGGGGTTTTAACCTTGAAAGCAAGTAAGTTGCAGGTAAAACTCAGTCCCTTTGCTAAATGTATATTGAAGCAGTAGAATTCATAATGAATCGCATAAGTAAGTTTAGGACTGGCCAGAAGGGATGACTTTGACGCAGTTGGCCAGCTTGAAGTGTATTGCAATATATGGACAAACAATCCCTGTTTTGCTTAAAGGGGAGGGCATTTCTTAGTAGCTTAATGCGCCGAATGTCTAAATGTCCTATATATACAGTATTGATAATGGGTGAGTGCAGAGGATCTCTTGTTGCTGTCTTTATGTTTTTGTCCTACGTGCATAGTGTTACATTATTTTTCATTCAGTTTAGCTCTCCAGTTTTTGTCCATTCTTATGACTTTAAAGAGGCTTTCCCTGTTTAGAGTTTCAACTCTGTTGTCCTCAAAAAATATATAAATAAATGTAATAGTAAATGATGGGCCCAGAGCTGGTAAAGCAAACAAAATTGAGTGTGAGCTTCACTCATGTATTACAAAGGATGAAATGTGGACCAGGTGGTCTTTCTTTGCTGTCCTTTTTATAAAGTCTGTTTGTCTGGGCAATACTTGAGTCAAGTGCTGTCTCTTTCCTTATGTATGCTTCCATACTTCAGTACTCATTGGGGGGGTGCATATTCTACTATGCTAAGTAGCATGAAACGTATTTGAAGGACAGGGAGGACACTGAGATGTGGTGTGCCGGTTATCTGAAAAGAAAAGTGGTTTTGCCCGTCTATATCTTGTACTAGGTCTCTATTTTAACATGTGTACTATACAATAGACAATAGTATTTGCAGAAGTATGCATGATAGCCACTTCATCTTTTATTCTTTTTCTACTTTGCTTCTTTTTTATATAGTTACTTTCACACACAGAATGTTTGCTGATATTTTTGGCATATATTTCACTAACTTAAATGCTACTTAGCATAGGAATTCTTTTGAGGAACCCAGAGGATACTAAAGTAACAATTTGGTTTGAAGGTGTATTCCACTCCCTTTTCAGGCATGGAAAGGACTTTGCTATGTGAGACAACTGACTAGTTTGGGTCCAAAAACTTGTTTCCCATAGTGTCAGCATTTGCCCTAATATACTATATAACAGACTCTCCTTTAGGCCTTTGGCACACATGGTTATTAGCCGCCTGTGATAAATCTGCTCTTCTGCAGTCACAAGGCAGTTGTCTCAGGCTACTTCTTTAGTCCTACAGAATTTCAAAAGAAAACATAGCAGTCAAACAATTCCAATAGCTATTTTTATGAGAACAATGGAACAGATTATTAGTTTTAGGGTACCAACTTAAATGATGGGAAATAGTTAAGCAAGTGGCTGACATATGGATTTCTAATTAACAACAAAGAATTATAAACAATTTCAAACGTTTACCATTAGACTAAGCCAGATAGGTTACTCTTGTAACTTTGGTAAAACAGGGGCCCAACCCTCAACACTGCTGTCAACCATTTGGAATCATTCATCATTTAGGAGAATCCTAACAGACAAAAAGGAATACAAACTACATCATTTATTGGACTGTATCCATCTGCAGCATACTAAGGGGTTAATTTATCAATATTCAATTTTTCCCACAATGTTTCCAAAATGTTTTGCAAATTTTTTTTATTTTATTTTTTTTAAATGCTAGTGGAAAAGTTAACATAGTTGGATAGTTACACAGTTAGGTTGGGTTAAAAAAAGACCAAAGTCCATTAAGTTTAACCCTGCCAAGTGAGCCCCAGCACACACCCTTAGACACATACCAACAATGTTGATAAATTAAAGGTCATGCACCTATATATATAGGTATATAAATATTTGCAAGCCACTTATCTCTTAATGGGACTGCACTAGGCAAATCCATAATGGAGAAGGACCTTGGAGTCCTTGTAGATAATAAACTTGGCTGTAGCAAGTAATGCCAGGAAGCAGCTGCAAGGGCAAACAAGGTTTTGAGCTGTATTAAAAGGGGTATAGATTCACGGGAGGAGGGGGTTATTCTTCCCCTTTACAGAGCGCTGGTAAGGCCCCATCTAGAATATGCTGTTCAGTTTTGGTCTCCAGTGCTCAAACGGGACATTATTGAGTTAGAGAGGGTCCAGAGAAGGGCAACTAAGCTGGTAAAGGGTATGGAAGTCTCAGTTATGAAGAAAGACTGGCCAAGTTGGGGTTGTAGATGCTGAAGAAGTAGGTCCTTCCAGCAGACACAGGGGCATCCATTCTGGTGCCTGAATTCAAGGTTGAGTGAGGGAAACCACATGAGCTCTCCCTTTCTGCCCCATATCTATACCTTAAATTCATTCAGATGCACAATGGTAAAGGCAAGACGGCCTGTTGCCCAGCAGCTGTTTCCTGAACATTGGGCACTATGGGGCATAATTTTCCCTTTTTTAGTACTCTAGCACTTACATCTCTTTGTCACCTACCCGGATACATAATGTCACCTGTAGTGTCCAAAACACAGTTACCAGGCAGCAAACAAAAGAATATTTTTAAGACCTTTATACAGTTGTTACCTGGTAATGGGAAATAACATTAAGCATACATATTTCCTGTTACTCTTACACCTCCTAGTTGATAAAGCCAATGTTACTGGCCATTGTCAATTTTTAAAATTTGTCAGGCAACATTACCTACCTGGTGATGGAGATATTTCTTAATACACTTATAACAGCAGACTTGTTTTCCTTTCCTACAGCCTGGTGGGCTGGCAATTCAACATTAGATAGGGCTATAAGAATTTAATCAAGAAATTTGGTTGAGGTTTCTTCTTTTTTTTATGTTGTAAAACCATAAACATTATTAGCAGACATATAAAGATGTAGAAAAGGGAAAAGAAAAAAATTATAGCGGTTAAGTTCGTTTCCACTATGCTAAAGATGTTATTTATAAAAATATATATATTGTTCCCATGTTGGCAATTTCTTACAAAATGCCATTGGTGTTTAGTTTTGTATTTGGTGGTTAGTGTTTTCCTGTTCAACAAAAATGTACCTTTTATAGTTTACAGCCATTAAAATGAATGAGCCATATATTTGTGTGCTAAACCTATTAAATCAGAAATAGTTTTATGTTCCATGAATAGTCATGGTGGGGTTAATAATCAGAAGTTTTTTCACCACCTTCATGTACATTGTAGTTAAATGGAGAATAGCTCCAAAACTTGTCTTCTATTTAACTTCTATTGTCAACATTTTAAAGTTCCTATATATTTCAGACAAAATTAAGAGTAATTTCTTTAGTAACCAATGAGCAAAAAACATGTGTTTATTTAAAATAGAAAATAGTAATTATTAAAAAAATAAATAAATAAGGGTTCCGTAGACCCAATTCTTGGCATTTGTTGCTGCAGCGTGTCCATTATTTCCAGCCCCATTTCAGTTACTCCGTGGTACTCATCTGTCTGAGAGCCGGCGCTGTGTAAATCCAGTTGTGTCTGCGGCACATCAGCATCCAAGCACAGCAAACCCAAACATATATTGGGCCAGTAGCAAAGCAAACTGGGAAAAGAGATCTAGTTAAGACCAACCACATTTTACCATATATCATGACTTTCCAGTCTACAGCCCCAATGTATAAAACTTGTCAGTAGATCTGGACGGTAATAATGGGGCTTTGAATTTGCTGTACCTCAAGGTTGACATGTGTAAAGAGAAGGGGATTTTTAATATACTAACACTAAAGATGTATCATTATTTTGCATACTTGTGGAAAGCCATAGATGCTAGTGATCTGATACATGACATTAGATACAGAAGACAGTAGGTGCCCTATGAATGCACTGGGAATCCTGTTCTGGGTGCACTTGTAGTTAGGCACATAATCACTGCTCCCTGTCAGCATACTAAATGTACTGCTAATGGCTTTTCTCTCATTGGCCCGGGAATCATGGATATGGAATCCCAAGGTCACATTAGGCAGAAGGTTCTGGTCCTGGTTGATTTCCTCAATGGCAAAAATGGCAGCCAGAAAGTGACGATAATACTGGAAGGAGGAACTGGAACAAAAAAAATTACAAAATTGTAAGAAAGAATATTTACAGTTTTTACATATTTAATTTTTATAATTTAATTTTGTCGTCCTTGTTATGTGGGCAGCTACAAATTATATATGGTTTTAATACACAAGAGGCATGAATATTCCAGCTTCCAAACCATAATTTGTTAAATGAGAAGGATGGAAAGGTAAAAACTAAGTAAGCTTAGTAAGTAATATAAGTAGGTCTATGCAAGTACAGCCATAAGCACTCACAGAAAGACTGCACTGAGTCCTCTTTCAAAAGAAACACAGGATTTGGTATCAGACTTCCTGTTCTCAGAGAAATTCTTCAGGGCATGGCACGAGTCTGCGCAGTTCTCTTCTCTCTGCCTCTTCCTCTCCCTTCTCCCCCTCCCATAAGAATTTGCTCCTCCTCCCAACTCTGTGTAATCTGAGCTACCAGTATCTAGAGCTGCAGCACAGAATCTACGGAGATCAAGCTAAAATGGCAGCTGCTATCTTACTTAATCAAACAGAGGCAGCTTCTAGGGCTGGTTATTTAGGTATGGTTAAGCTTTCTGATGAATAAATATAGCATTCTAGCTTGCATTAATGTGGCTAATCTATTGGCATGAAAATGCCAAACTGCCTTTCCTTCTCCTGTAAAGAGTCCAATTCAATATAAGTATGTATTTTACTAGATATACTGAAATCCAGCAGCAAAACAGCTCTTCTCGTTCTGCCTCATTTGAAATCCTGGCAGGAGAGGAGGGACTAAAACACTAATGTTACAAATAATAGTAACCTGAAAATGGCAATACTCACCTAGAAAAACTTAAAAAAGTGTTCTTAGGGCGCTCTTCAAAGGTTTCCTGGGCATTTTTCAAGAAACCAAATATATCCACAAGAATACCAAGCATGATGTCCCCTTCCTGCAGGTAGCTTTCCTCATATCCCCCATTCAGTGAGCAGGCAGGGAGATTGGGGTTAATCATTGCACTGCAGGTTATTGCTACTAACATCCAAGTAACAGCAAGGCCGACTGTAGCTTTCATTGATACATTCAGTATATTCATTATACTCACTATCCAACCGTGATAACTGGTCAGTGTGTGCTCATTATTCTGCTCCTATAGTGAATTATGTCAAAAAAATCAAAATCATGTGAACTTGAAAAATGAACAGCAGCATCAACATTTATATATATTTTGTAGTTTTAATTCAAGAGCTAACCAATGCAGTTATTCTCACTTAAAGTGGTATTGACACTTTCCTTTTCTATTGTGGAATTTGGTTTATATATCCTTAACGGGGTAGTAACCTTTGAGTATGATATAGAGATTGATATTCTGAGCCAATTTGCAATTGTTCTTTTTTTATTCTATGTAGTTTTTTTCAGTTATTTCATTTTCTGTTCAGGAGCTCTCCAGTCTGGAGTTTCAGCAGCTATTCGGTTGCTAGGGTGCAAGTTACCTTAGTAACCAGGGAGTGGTTTGGATGAAAGATTGGTATGAATAGAAGAGGGCCTGGATAGAAAAGAAAGTTACAAAAAGTAATAATAAGAATGAAACTGTAGCCTCACAGATGTATAGTATTTAGACTGCCGGGGTCAGTGACCCCCATTTAGAAACTGCAAAGAGTTGGAAGAAGAAAGCAAATAATTCAAAAACTATTACATATAAATAATGAAGGCCAATTGAAAAGTTGCTTAGAACTGGCCATTCTATAACATATGAGATAACTTAGAGGTGAACCACCCCTTTAAATAAAAAACCTGGCCACCACATTTAAATTTTGAAATGACCATTATAAGCAGTAAGCTCCTGATACAGTCTAATTATAAAATATTCCCCTGAGCACACATGGTCTAAGCCATTTGACACTGAAATAACAAGTTTGTTTTAATTCATTCCTAGCATAAAAACTCTATCAAAGTCTATGCAGAATACTGGGACTAATTTAGGAGAAAAGCTTTTCTCCTCGAACTGAATCTTGCCAGTGAGTTTTGACATAATCAACCATAAAATAACATGTTCTTATTTACTGAATCTGACCCATAATCTGATAACAAAACCTTATCTCCTAATTCATTTCCAACGTTTCTCAACGACTTTTTCATTTTATTTTATGAGATAAAACAAATCAGATTCAATCAATGAGAAAACTTTATTTTATGGTTTATCACATGAAAACTCGTGGGCAAGATTCAATTGGACGAGAAAAAACTTTTCTCCTAATTCAGTAACAGATTTTTTCTCCATAGACTTAAATAAACAGCGAGATAAAGAAAAATTATATCATACTTAGTGTGATTTTGCTGAAATCTGAATCCCAGAATGTAAAACTATCCCAGCTAAATCCCAAACCTTCACAGGGGAGCCTAGAAACAAACACCTTGTACAAACCTGAGAACTCTATTGCTGCAGAAGAAACCTGGAGGGAAATAAAAGAGAGGACACGACCAGTGGAAATTGATAGAGCAAATAGCCAGAGTAAGGAAAAGGTCACTTTTGAGACAAATTTCCCACCAAAGTAATGCCACTGAGTATACAACCAGCCTGGCACTCTCACCTAGAGGGAGAGAACTAATAACTTCACTGAAAGAGGATAGTAGAGTCAATAATAAAGTATACACAGCACACCTATAATAAATGTGCTCCTACTAAAGGATCACTACTGGAAACAACTTAAGTAATGGGCAGCTGCAAGAGAAGACTTAGCAGGGAACGAAAACATACAGTCACTAACATTCTACCTGTACAAGACCTGTATGAACTATTGCAGATAGCCATCCTATTCCCACCTTCAAATACATATGCATCTGCATAACATGGATAAATGTGTCTCTCCAACACCGAAATCAACAGAATAAATAAAAAAACACTGTACTTCCTGTACCAAAACCCCATGCACCATGCAAGAGATAATGTGGAGAAAGCTACTAGCTAAGGAGGGAACCACCAGTACAGAGTTTACATACACCCTCTACTTAGGATTCTAAACAAGAACACTGCAAAGGAATTCAAGAGCACCCACTTAGAGAAAACCTTGTTGGACAGCCAGACAACTAGGGCCTAACTGGAAATAACTATGTAGGGAAATACTGAAAACAATAAATGGACAGACAAGGGAGTACAATATCTTGGCGAGCAATACAGCCATTGATTTTTATCATGGCCAGTTGAATGTGTACCACACGTTATCCTGTCAACAAATGTTTACAGAGACTGCTCCCCTGCATGAAGATGTTTAATAACGTGTACCTGGTTCATCACAACCGTGTGAAGATGCTTACGTCTTGTAGTAAAGGCCATGTACAGGCATTTACAGTAATGGTGTCTGCCAGTTACAGGTAGCCCTGTTACAAGCTAACCAGCCCCATATTGTACATGAAAAAACCTGGACAGCCTGTGCTATAGTCTTACCTAAAAGCAAGGCCCTAAAATGCAACAGTTACAGTATAACCCAAGGGCCTACACAGATAACTATACTTAATTAATATATACAAATGGTTGCTTAAACCCATGTGCACATTTACTACTGGACTAAAAGAATGATGAACTGACCCTCAGTATCCAGACTAAGAGACAATGATTGTTAGCATTTTTGACTATACAGAACCTTATTGGTTAGGCTCTAATTCAGTGCCCTGCCATATGGCTAAACCATGGCTCATCTGCAAAACAGTCTTAGTCTGGATACTGAGGTTCAGTTCATCATTCTTTTTTTTATCCAGTTACAAAAAGTAACACGGTTGTGAAGAACCAGGCACACGTTATTAAACATCTTCATGCAGGGGGGCAGGTTACAGACTCTGGGATGATAATTGCACTAAACACAACACTTTTGCAGATTCTCTCTCTCTGCTTCTCACACTGAATTGAGTGTAAAGCAAACATGACACTGGATCCGTGATGTGTATTACACATACTTACATACAAACCTGGAAGCTATATTAGCAAATATGACCCATAACAGCATAACCACAAGCACTAGATATTGCTTTAAGCTATTTGAGCTACTGAGATGTTAAGCATATACATTTGGTTTAGTTGTAACATTAACCAGTACCAGAACCAGAGCGATGTTTAACATGTACTGTACATTCAGGTATGGCTGTTACATTAGCTGCCCCAGAACCACTCAAATGTTTTACCAGATACATTCAGTTTTGTTGTCACAGTAACCATTGCCGGGACCAGCAATGATTTGCCCTGTACATTCAGGTTTAGTTGTTCCATTACACAGCCCCAGACCCACTGAAATGTTTCAGCACATACATTCAGTTTGGTTGATTCACTAACCAACACCAGAACCAAAGAGATGTGTAACCTGTGCACTTGTTACATTAACACCAGACCCACTGAAATGTTTTAACATACGTATTCAGTTTATTTAATATATAAAGCAAGCCCTAGAACACTCGCTAAAGAGCCCAGTGCTACACATTCTAACTGGCTGCCATTTCCAGGCGAGACTCTATCCCAATATACATTACTGGCTGAACAGAGTATTGTTAACATTGCAGGACACCAGTTCCCTGGAATTGGACAGATTTTGATTAAGAAAAGCAGACTAAGTAAAGTAAGTCAGCTTGAAGCCAACAAACCTGCACTGTGACTAAAAGAACATAAGTGTAACGCAGAGACCCTTACCTGATCCTTCTACTGCTTCATTCTGAGCTGCAAAGGAAGGAACCCACCAACCCCATCACTAATACTGCCATCCAGAGTAATTACCTGATTACTTTACAACATACCTTGTTTAATGGGTCCCTACTAAAATATGGTCCTAAAATTTGTTGAAATCCCTTCTTCAGACCTGTATATGACCCCCAGTCCAGAAAGCAGAATGAAGTTGATGCTCCTCCTGCTGAAGTTTTATTCAGAGAAAAGAAATAGTCATTTCGGAAACACAAGCAACATCCATTATAAAGGGAAACATTGTGTGGGGAAATGTCTGCATGTAAATATACATTCAGTTAATTCAAAAACATTGCTTGGGATGATCCTTTATCCAGTAAGATGCACATATTTAATTAAAAGTAACCAAACCAATATATTGAAATTATATGTTAAAAGACAGGTCTGACTTCAGTATAAGCATTTGTAATTAGAGATTCACAAACAATAGGCACAAAAGTATTGGATGGTGGAAGGGAGGCCTGAACATTATTCAGGATAATCTGGATACTCTTTGAACACTTTATATGAGTTGAGCTGAATTTATGAACATTATTTATGTATCTAGTATGTCATTATGAGCTAATAGGAGCTTTACAAATGCTGAAGCAAAAAGAAAGCCCTACTCTAGGCTCTATTTTAAGTCTTCTGCACATTTTATATCTGTGTATACCTATTAAATCTGCAGCTTCTCAATCATTTGTTCCCTCCTGTGCAGCCTGGTACTTACAGATCCCTGTGAAAGAGCAATCAGGCTCACAAGACATCAACTGTTCTATTGAATTGTTCACCTTCATTTCATATCCTTCCATTCATCCAATGAACCAATATTTCTGTATTGCTAATCATGAAATACAGCTCTGTGGAAAGTGATCAAGACTGAAATTTCTCTTTTTAAATGCACAATGAGCTCATTTATATAGTCTGGAAAGGAGAGGATTGTGACTGAAAATAGACACTGCTTTTACTTATTTTATTTTATTCTGAAATTCTCCAGGCTGGGTCATACACAGGGGAATCTGATAGCCGAGAAAGGATAGAGCCAAAAGAGTAACAGAAGCCAGGGTAGGGCATACATAGGTTTTATGATAAATAGAGATGAGTGAATCTGTCTGCAACAGCGAAACATTTGTGAAAAGCGGAAAATGACATGCTTCTAAAAAAAAAATTTTGCTGAAAAATGGATGAAAAAGTTTGCAGCAGAAAAATTCAGTGAGCAACAAAAAATTGTTGCACACGGAATTTTTCTACTGCAAACTTTTGCGCCCGTTTCATGAAAATAATCCCCCAATGGCAAAATTTGCTGCAAATCCCTGCCCTGATTTGCTTTTGTAGCTACTGAGTAACACTGCCTGGAATTAGACAAGTTGTTATTAGTGATGAGCGAATCTGTCCGTTTCACTTCGCTGAAAAATTTGCGAATCTTTGAAAAGATTCACAAAACGGCAGAAAAGTCGCGAAACAGCGAAAAAGTTGCACGTATAAAAAAATTTCGCCCGCGGCTATTCTTTTGTCGCCCGTGGCTGCTATTTTGTCACGTGACTATTATTTTGTTGCCCGCAACTATTCTTTTGACGTGGGCGACAATTTTTGTTCTGCGAATTTTTCCGCAGCAAATTTTTTCATCTGTTTCTCGAAACAATCTGCCAATAATGAAACGCGGAAATTCACTGCGAATCCATGCCTGGCAAAACATTCCGCCCATCACTACTTGTTCTTTAGAAAAATCCCCAGATCCTTCTCAATTAAAGATCCCCCCTAACTCACTACCATTTAGGGGGGATTTATCAATGGTCAGGTTTGATTTTTTTTCTCGATTCAAGTTTTTTTGGTCTTAACAAACTCAAATTCGAATTATGGTTCGAAAACTCAAATGTCTTGAATTTAACACAACTGCAAATGGCGAAATGCGGAATTTCACTGCCAATTCATGCATAGCAAAAAAATTCGCTCATAACTCTTTGTAATCTATCCTTCAGCCAGTTCTCTGTCCAAACACAAATATTATGTTCTAGGCCAATATTCCTCAATTTTATCATGAACTTTCTGTGCAGAACTGTATCAACGGCTTTACTAAAGTCCAAGTAGATGACATCAACTGCCATTCCAGCATTGACAAGATCTGTTACGCATAAAACCATGCTGGCACAAATGAATACTACCCCTTCCAAAAGCTTTCCTACCACTGATATCAGACTAACAGGCCTATAGTTTTTTGGTGAGAATGGGGTGCCTTTTTGAATAAGGGCACCACATTAGCAATATGCCAGTCTCTCTGCACCATGTTAGGCCTCAATGAACCCTGAAAAATTAAGTTGCAGAGCTTATATAAAGCAGTGCATTAGCCACGCACTTTCTCCTTTGGCCTGACAAGATATGCAGAGAGACAAATGTCACTAAGTTGGATCCAGGTGGCTACCCAAAACCTTATTAGGATAGATAGAGAGGAGACACTAGCAATTTCTAGGAATGAGAGCTAGACAAGTTAGCTAGTAATGACAGCTTGGGTCCCCATGAGGAGTCCTTAATTGGGATAAAGTTCCAGTGGTGATTGTTTTAAATATGTAGGATTAGGGTAGCACCATTGAAAAGGATCTGTATAAAGATGGGGATGTTTGGGCACTGTAAGGAGACAGGGGTCTTGGAGGCTTTGGAGAAGGCATGGAGTGTGGAGCTTGGATACTGTAGGACAAAGGGATCATGTAGGTTTCTGGGGAGAAACGTTGTGTGGAAGTGTGTACGTGACCCAAACTCGTGAAACTGAGAGGTGTTTCCTTGTTGGTTTACTTTAGTCTGTCCTGTTTTGCATTCCCGGGTACCCGTGTTACATTTGCCATAGTCAGTGAAGGAAAACGCAGTATCAGTATACCTGTGGATGGCCAGTGAGGAGTATTTGTCTGTGTGGATTTGATGTTGGAGCACAAACTCTGGCATCTGCCAAAGTTAAACTGCGACTGCAGGCTTGTTTGACGAGAAACAGGCAAGCAATGATTGAACTGATTGATAATTTATTTCCATTAACAATCAGTTCAATCCTGCCGATCTAGTGATGAGCATGAGGTTTGGATTCGCAACGAAATTCCGCATTTCACCATTGACGAATTGTTTTTGCATAATTTTTGCCACAAAAAATTTGCAGTTACGTCAAAAAAGGTGCATACATCAAAAAAGTTACCCGCATTTTGCCAATTTTTCGCCATTTCATGGATTTTTCTGCAGTGTTGCGACTTTTTCAGCAAAATGGGACAGATTTGCTCATCACTACTGCCGACATTTTTAGGTTCAGAAATTGAATGAATATGTCAAGGCAATAAATACCCACACACTATGGCTTAAAACACATGTACTACAGGTATAGGACCTGTTATCCAGAATGCTCGGGACCTGAGGTTTCCCAGATAAGGGATCTTTCTGTAATTTGGATCTCTATAACTTAAGTCTGCTAAAATTAATTTAAATAACAAATAAACCTGATAGGCTTGTTTTACCTCCAATGAGGATTAATTATATCTTAGTTGGGATCAAGTACAGGTACTGTTTTATTATTACAGAGAAAAGGGAATCATTTAACCATGAAATAAACCCAATAGGGCTGCTCTGCCCCCAATAAGGGGTAATTATATCTTAGTTGGGATCAAGTACAGGTACTGTTTTATTATTACAGAGAAAAGGGAATCATCTAACCATTAAATAAACCCAATAGGGCTGTTCTGCCCCCAATAAGGGGTAATTATATCTTAGTTGGGATCAAGTACAGGTATTGTTTTATTATTACAGAGAAAAGGGAATCATTTAACCATTAAATAAACCCAATAGGGCTGTTCTGCCCCCAATAAGGGGTAATTATATCTTAGTTGGGATCAAGTACAGGTACTGTTTTATTATTACAGAGAAAAGGGAATCATCTAACCATTAAATAAACCCAATAGGGCTGTTCTGCCCCCAATAAGGGGTAATTATATCTTAGTTGGGATCAAGTACAGGTACTGTTTTATTATTACAGAGAAAAGGGAATCATTTAACCATTAAATAAACCCAATAGGGCTGTTCTGCCCCCAATAAGGGGTAATTATATCTTAGTTGGGATCAAGTACAGGTACTGTTTTATTATTACAGAGAAAAAGGAAACCATTTTTTAAAATTAGAATTATTTGCTTATAATGGAGTCTATGGGGGGAGATGGCCCTTCCGTAATTCGGAACTTTCTGGATAATGGGTTTCCAGATAAGGGATCCCATACCTATACTTTACTGAACGGGATGTCTCAAATGGGATGTCTTCAGTGCTCAAATGGCTAGTGCTATGCGAATCTGTCCATTTTGATTCAGCAAAAAATTGTGAATCTTTAAATAAATGTCATGTTTCAAAAAAAAATGAGAGACAATTATTTGTTGCACAGCGATTATGACGTCACGGGGCTTTGACATGGCGATCGGCACTTCAAACTCAATGAGTGGAGAAACCCAAAGTGGGGAAACAGGGCCGGCAGTAACCCTACTCACCCCATTGTATAGAGAACCCCCTATAGCCATCTAAATAACTAGGGGACTGCCTGTGATAAAGGGGCATCATTTAACAGTCCCCTACACCATTAAAACACTTGCACTTGGCTTTGTTCAGGTGGTGTAGTTTAACAGAGGTTCCTGATAAGCTGCAGTCTGTACAGGAAGGTACAATCCTGTGGGCCTTGGGTCAAAAGGACCCCCTTTAAATTTAAACCAATAAAATTCAATAGGTGAAATCTGATTGGCTGTTGGTGACTCTGTTTACTTTTTCAAACCTAAAACTGCAGTACCCTAGTGACCAACTTTGGACACCCTGGCATAAATAGTGTGATAATGACAGCATTTTAAATTTAAACCAATGAAATTCAATAGATAAAATCTGATTGGCTGTTAGTGGCCCAACCCACTTTTCGAAACTGAGTAAACTTTGGGCACTCTGACATAAACAGTGTGAGAAAATTTGATTGGCAGTTAGTGGCTCCACCCACTTTTCCTAAGCTTTAACCTTAGTCCCCCAGCGACAAACTGTTAAAAGTTTGGGGACCCTGGCATTAAACATGTGAGAATGGCAGCAGTTAAAATTTCCCCACTGAAATCAATTAAAAAAAATGTGATTGGCTTTTGGTGGCTCCGTCCATTACTATTAATACGTAGTTGTTAGTGGGTGTGCCCGCTTTTTGAAAGCTAAAATTACAGTCCCCAAGTGACACACTGTGAAGGCCCTGGGGTTAATACTGGGAGAAGGGCAGCAGGTTCATTTTCCCCATTGAAAGTCAATAGGTGAAATATGATAGGCTGTTAGTGGCCCCACCCACTTTTTCTAACCTTGCAAGGTTTGGGGACTCTGCTATTAATATTTAAGGAACGGCATTAGTTTAACAATGGAAGTCTACGGATGAAATCTGATTGGCTGTTGTTGGCTCCACCCACTTTTCTAAACTTGAAACATTGTCACCCATTGACAAACTTTGCAAAGTTTGGGGATCCTGACATTAAAAGTATGAGAATGGCAGCAGTTAAAATTCATATATACAGGTAGGGGATCCATTACCCAGAATGGTTGGGACCTGGGGTTTATCCAGAGTTTATTTATAATTAGGAAAGCTAAGGGCTTTGGGACATAGTTATCACAGTGTGAAATCCCCACAGAAAGATTCCCCCACCCTCTATTCATTCCTATGGGATTTTTAGAACTGTATTTATCAATGATTAAAGTTAGAGTTTACTATTTGATAAATACTGATGGGGGAAATAATTCACCAGGCATGGATTTGCGGTGAATTTCCGTGTTTCCCTATTGGCGGGTTTTTTTTCACGAAAAAGGCTACAAAATTTGGCATGGAAAAATTTAGGGAGCGACAAAAAATTGTTGGCACGTAAAAAAAAATTTGTTTTACTGTTTTGCTCATCGCTAATAAATAGACTTCCCATAGGAATGAATAGAGAGTGAGTACATTATTATGGGATGAGCGCTAATCTTATACATAAATCTTCCCCTGAAAGCCTACTAAGAACCATTCAAATATTAAATAAACTCAGTATGGGCGGCCAAACAACTGTGAAACTGGGGACTGTGAGCACAGTTTTTGCATAATTTTATTAACCTATCGTAAGGTTGTCATGGTAACAATTGTAGTGTCATCATGATTTTTTACTAATTATTTTGTGGTCATCAACCATCGCTATACTATTGAGTTTCACAGCTGTTAGACCACCCACGTAGATTTATGCTAATTAGCATCACACCACCTCTGTTACCATGACAACCTTATCAGTGGTCAGAGGTTTTGCATGGTGTCAAGTTTCACTGCTGTTAGACCACCCACATAGATTTATGCTAATTAGCACCTCTGTTACCATGACAACCAATCAGAGGTCTCTTAACCCCTGCTAAGGTTGTCATGGTAACACTCTGTTACCATGACAACCTTATCAGTTAATCAGATAAGAACAGAGTTTATGGCTTCACAGCTGTCATTTGACATCTAGACATCGACGGATGCGGTCACCTCTTAGTACTCAGTGCTAAGTACACAGTGACCATCCATTTTCCTGAGTTATGGATCCAGGTGATATGGATCCAAACAAAAACACTAGTTCCCCTTTGGGGAAAAGAAATTGTTTTGAACAAACAGCAATGACTGTTTTTCAGAATGCCATTGCAAGAGCCCTTGGCATTTCATCAGGTACTAATCCTGTTGCAGCTCCAGTTGGAGCCAATGCTGGCATTGTGACTGGTCAATCATCCAGTGCTAATTTGCCCAGCAATTCCAGTGCAGGTCCAAGGACCAGCTCTTCCAAAAGGAAAAGAGCATATTCTCCTGAGGACCAGACTGACAGTAAGAAACGTTACAGAAAAGATCGTGACGGTAAGGGTAGCACCTCAGACTTAAACAGAGAACAAAGAGGTTCTTCTCGGGCCCATAGTGCCAGAAAAAGACGAAAAAGACAAAATAGGAAACATAGGGAGATGAGAAGATGCATTAGAGAGCAGGAGGCACAAGCTAGTAAAGTCTTCCAGGATGCAATTGCCAGAGCCCTTGGAATCTCATCGGCTACTGGCACGTCAGGAGCAGAGACACAAGTTGCCAGCAGTTCAAAGGCAACTCCAAGTACCAGCTCCTCTGGGAGAAAAAGATCTCCTTCCCGTTCAGAGGCAACGCCAAGTACCAGCACTGCAAGAGCAGGTACACAAGTTGCCTCATCTCCTGTTCCATCTACAAGCTTGGCCAGAAGTTCAGAGGCAATGCCAAGTACCAGCTCCTCTGGGAGAAAAAGATCTCATTCCCGTTCAGAGGCAACGCCAAGTACCAGCTCCTCTGGGAGAAAAAGGTCTCGTTCCCATTCAGAGGCAACGCCAAGTACCAGCACTGCAAGAGCAGGTACACAAGTTGCCTCATCTCCTGTGCCATCTACAAGCCTGGCCAGCAGTTCAGAGGCAATGCCAGGCACCAGCTCCTCTGGGAGAAAAAGAGTTTCTTCCAATGAGGAACAGCCAGGAAAGAGGAAAAGGCAAGAGGAAGACAATACACCTAATAAAAATGACACAAACACAAGCAGACCAACTTGTAAGAAATCTACCAAAGGTAGAAAGCCCAGCCCATATAGGCGGCAGCAGATTAGTGATTTCAAATTATTCCAGGATGCAGTTGCCAAAGCTCTTGGAATATCAAAAAGTGAAACAAACACAAGCGCTGTCACTAGCCCGACATTTGTTTCACCAGTAATGACTGTCACCAAAGATCCTAGCACAATACCAAGTACTAGCTCTTTGGTGAGAATCGATGATGGATTTAAACTGCAGAACATTAACACTGGGAATATTGCTGGAATTCAATTACCAGCAACAGAAACCAGAAATCCAAATATTAGTTCTTCTGTGGCCCAGAAAGACAATTCTAGTCAACAGCAATGTAACATTATGCAACCCAATCAGTGCAATGTTCAAAATAATGCCACAGCCCCTCAGAATCCTTCTACTACAACCAGGGGAATATATGAATATATAGAGCTAAGTGATAGGGAACATGCCATTCAAGCACATCAGCAGCAGATTGCTCTACAACAACAAATGGAACATCTCAGACAGTGCCCATATGAAGATTCCCCTCTATTTAGGAACCCAATTCCTGAAACACGGAAAAGAAAGTTGGACACTTACCCTGATGATGTAGCTTTATGGAACCCCAAGCGTTTCAGGCTGAGACTGGGCAGAGGACCTAGGGTACGTCCCAAAGCCCTAGAGACAAAGCCAGAAACACAGAATGTACAAGGCAAAGAAGAATGTACATCAGATGATATATTTCAACCCAGATCAGTAATAATTGCAAGATTAAGGGCAAGGGAAGAAGAAAAAAAGAGGAAAGAGCAAAAAAAATCTGAGCAGTCTGAAAAAAAAGATGATTTCCCTTCAAATTAAATATACTTATACAGAGCATTAAAGAAATGCACAAGAAAAGCAAAAGACACGAAATACAATTGATGGCTTTGACATTGGCATTTTTTCACCACTGTATTTGATTTATGAGCACAACTCTATACCAAAACATAAGTATTCCACCCAGACCCATAATGGAATGCTTAAGATGAGCAGTAGCAAACAAGCAAAAGACAAATTATTTGAAATAGAATGGGAGGTTGGATGGGAGATTGGGATGGATTTCCATTACTGCTCAAAAAGATGAAGGCGTGAGGAGTAAATATATACTCTATTCAAGTCAAGCTGAAGTTTTACCCCAGGCTGGTGCTTCTGTTAGAAGAAAACTGTACCAGCTCTGGGTATCTGTGAGAGACAAAGCCAGAAACGCAGCAGGTACAAAAGACAAAGAAGATTGTGCATCAGATGATCTATTTCCACCCAAAATTGGAGCACAGTTGTATAGAAAAGATGGATGGATTCTACTACTTGATGAGCAGTAGCAAACAAACTTAAGGCACATTACTCACAATAGAATGGGAGGTTGGATGGGAGATTGGGATGGATTTCCATTACTGCTCAAAAAGATGAATGTATGAGGGGTAAATATAGACTCTATTCAACTCAAGCTGAAGAAATTAGTACAAATTCAAATACCATTGCTTCTGTGAGGAAATGATTGTCTGCACAGTGCACACAGTCAAACACCATGAATAGCCCATGTATTGCCTACCAGAAGGCAGTAATGTTGAATGTTTCCCAGAAGTCAAAGCCTAATAATTCTGTAACCTAAAAGATTTAATTAAGTGTATCAAATGCCAGTGTCACTGCTGAGCACAAAGCTAAACTTCAGATTCCAGAACAGAAAGACAATTTGCCCAGTGGCAATTCAGTTGCTGGCTTCGCTATTCATCTCACCATTGGCTATATCTTTCCTATCCGGTTGGCCTCTGAAGCCTGTAGGTTCCCCTGTCAGAACTGCAGCAGAAAGTTCCGGGGCCCCAAAAGGGCGTCGGTGAAGACCAGTGCTGACAGGGGTTCTCTTGCTTCATGGGAGAGGTCTACCTACAGCTGTCTCCTTAACATTCCACATAGACAGTCCTTATACTTTTAACGTAGGAGAGTAGAAGAAATTGTTTCTTTTGCACAATATCTAGATTATCTAGATTGGAAAATGATCAAATTTATGACCCCAGGACAGTGATCCCCAACCAGAGCAACTTGTTGCTCACCACCCCATTGTAGTGTTGCTCCCAGTGGCCTCACAGTAGATGCACAATTTTAATCTGCTTTGAAGGCAAGTTTTGGAAGAACAAAGTTCTACTCCGGCAGGCTAGCAAATAGCCAATTACAGTCCTTACTTGGCATCCCCAAACAACTTTTTTTTATGCTTGTTTGGCTCACCAACATTTTACATCTGAGTGTGGCTCACAATTAAAAAAAATGGGGATCACTGCCTTCAGACACCAAAGGATATATATTATATCCTTATATATTTTTCCACCATATGGGGTTTACCTTGACGTGGTATGGTGGCTTGGCAATTTTATGATCATAAAATCTCTTTTTTAAGCCTCTCTTTTGTATATTTTTGTTTACTTTTAATTTAAGTATATTGAGTTAATGGGGTTTCCCTTAATGTGGTATGGAGGCTTGGCAATTTTATGATCATAAACTTGTAACTAAAAACCCCTGTATAAAGCTATTAAAAAGGCTAAAAGCATTGTTAGTTTATATATAAAATGGTTCATATAGTATCCTGTCTAAATGAAATCATTATACAGTATCATATACAACAATAGCGCTCATCAACAGCCTTTATGAAAGGCCAAGGGTTTGTATAAACATTTCTTGGTATAAATTCAAAGTAACCACAATAATTTCTCAATTTCTGAAAAATGTTTTGACAATGCTTTTATCTTTCGTATGAAAATATCATAATTGAGTTCCGAAAGTCACAAAGTTTTTGTGCCGAAAAGTTAACGCTACGAAAACCTTTCTGGCTTTGATGCCTTACATGTCCGGCTTTGGAAGCCTTCCATAGGACTCAATGGTACTCGGTAGATCAAATCTGGGGAAAATATAATCCCGATGAAAGTGTAACCAAAGCGTTAACGAATTCGGAAATGTTCGATTCTTTGTGCAAAATACGATTTTTTTTGTGGAAATTTACTGAAAACCACAAAAAACTTGGGAAATTTTTAACTTTTCGCATACATTCCGAAAGGTTGTATGAGTTAGAAAAAATACGAAAATATCTCAAAATTGTTTAGTAAATGGGCCCCTAAGATTTGATGAATACGCCTCTATCCCCCCAGATAGGCATTTAAGGATTACCTATGATGGGTGTCAATAAATCTAGTCAAATTTTTTGGCCCTAATGAGGGTGTCTTGAAAAATAAAAGCCCATTGGGGGGGCAATCAAAATCCCACTCCAAGGGCATTTGAGTTTACACTGTATGGCTTTGTATGGCTTGTATGACTTTTAAGTGGTCTGAGTGCCATATTGGAAGCCATTATTTGACACCACCTTAGACTTTGTATAAACCTGTAATGTTAATGGGAAAATCTTAGGGGACAATGGAGTAAAACACAATAGATCAGAGGCTTTATACAGTACAACTCCCATTGACTTCTACATGACTTTTCCATTCAAGTTTTTCAAATGTTTTTAAAGTTTTGAACAAAAAAGTAAAACCCCTGTATACATTTGAATTTTGATTGATCAGATGTTATGGGGAGATTAGTCAAAATTCCGATTTGCATAATTTTAGAAGGTTTTTCTTTAAACTTAAATAAATTCACAACTTTAGAAAGCACACATTTTTCCTTATTTTAAAAAAGAAGCAACACTCAGGCGCCTAAATGCATAAGAAATGCAAAGACCTTGAATCATTAACTTTACATCACTTTAATAGCACAAATTGATGCCACAAGCTTTTAGATTAATTAATTAGACTTAGCCATGTTCTTAAAAGATATTTATAGTAGGCAGAAATTACTTGCTACATTTAAAAATCACTCACAGAAAGGTAAGGTAACATGATACAGGTATGGGACCTGTTATCCAGAATGCTCGGGACCTTGGGTTTTCCGGATTAGGGATCTTTCCGTAATTTGGATCTCCATAACTTAAGTCCACTAAAAATAATTTAAATATTGAAAAAACTCAATAAACTAGTTTTGTCTCCAATAAGGATTAATAATATCTCAGTTGGGATTAAGTACAAGGTACCGGTATATTTTCCAATTCACAGAAATTAAGGCTTATAACTAAATATCATCATAACTATATCTGCTTCAGTCTGTAACTTTGTCTGTAAAACCAAGAACTCAACAACTGACTTTATAACCATAGAGGAATCCATTCAACTGTACTTTGGCACAGAATTAAAAATCCCCATTACTGCCATCCCCCCCCCGACTTGTACTTGATTCTAAGCCATCACATTTGATCGGGGCTCTCTACAAAACTCTTCTTCTTTACTCAGCAAAATATATAACTACTCACTCATCTAATAATAACTTACTGACCTTTTTAAAATGTATATTGGTGCTACTTTGTTACTACAACATAGTTCTGGTTCCATATATCACTTGGTGATACTTCTGTACAGGTATGGGCCCCGTTATCCAGAATGCATGGGACTTGGAGTTTTCCAGATAAGAGGTCTTTCCGTAATTTGGATCTCCTACCTTAAGTCTACTAAAAAAAATGTTTAAACAGTAATTAAACCCAACAGGATTGTTTAGGCTCCAATAAGTGTTAACTATATCTTAGTTGGGATCAAGTACAGGTACTGTTTTATTATTACAGAGAAAAGGGAATCATTTAACCATTAAATAAACCCAATAGGGCTGTTCTGCCCCCAATAAGGGGTAATTATATCTTAGTTGGGATCAAGTACAGGTACTGTTTTATTATTACAGAGAAAAGGGAATCATTTAACCATTAAATAAACCCAATAGGGCTGTTCTGCCCCCAATAAGGGGTAATTATATCTTAGTTGGGATCAAGTACAGGTACTGTTTTATTATTACAGAGAAAAGGGAATTATTTAACCATTAAATAAACCCAATAGGGCTGTTCTGCCCCCAATAAGGGGTAAGTATATCTTAGTTGGGATCAAGTACAGGTACTGTTTTATTATTACAGAGAAATAGGAAATCATTTAACCATAAAATAAACCCAATAGGACTGTTCTGTAGAGATGTAGCGAACTGTTCGCCGGCGAACTAATTCGCACGAAAATCGGGTGTTCGCAAGTTCGCAAGTTCGCGAACTTTTAGCGATGTTCGCAATTTTGGGTTCGCCTTAGCTGGAGCCAAATTTTGACCTCTCACCCCAGAGCCAGCAGATACATGGCAGCCAATCAGGCAGCTCTCCCTCCTGGACCACCCCCGGACCACTCCCTTCCATATATAAACCAAAGCCCAGCTGCCATTTTACATTCTGCCTGTGTGTGCTTGATGAGTTAGCATAGGGAGAGAGCTGTGCAGGGATTTGAGGGACAGTTTAGGTAGCTTTGCTGACTAGTAATCTACTTTCTACTGCTCTGTATGTAGCTGCTGGGGACAGCTGTCCTGCTGATCATCTGCTGTAACCCAATAGTCCTTGTAAGTTTATTACACAAGTTTAGAAATGTAGTGTGATTTCTACCCTTTACAGCACAAAACGCAACTCTGTGTCAACAACGTATTTTTCAGAGAAATTTTTGCCCTTGATCCCCCTCCTGCATGTCACTGTCCAGGTCGTGGCACCCTTTAAACAACTTTAAAATCAGTTTTCTGGCCAGAAATGGCTTTTCTAGTTTTTAAAGTTCGCCTTCCCATTGAAGTCTATGGGGTTCGCAAAGTTCGCAAAAGTTCGCACTTTTTGGCAGAAGTTCGCGAACGGGTTCGCGAACTTTTTTTGTGAGGTTCGCTACATCTCTACTGTTCTGCCCCAATAAGGGGTAATTATATCTTAGTTGGGATCAAGTACAGGTACTGTTTTATTATTACAGAGAAAAGGGAATCATTTAACCATGAAATAAACCCAATAGGGCTGTTCTGCCCCCAATAAGGGGTAATTATATCTTAGTTGGGATCAAGTACAGGTACTGTTTTATTATTACAGAGAAAAGGGAATCATTTAGCCATTAAATAAACCCAATAGGGCTGTTCTGCCCCCAATAAGGGGTAATTATATCTTAGTTGGGATCAAGTACAGGTACTGTTTTATTATTACAGAGAAAAGGGAATTATTTAACCATTAAATAAACCCAATAGGACAGTTCTGCCCCCAATAAGGGGTAATTATATCTTAGTTGGGTTCAAGTACAGGTACTGTTTTATTATTACAGAGAAAAAGGAAATCATTTTTAAAAATGTGAATTGATTACAATGGAGTCTATGGGAGATGGGCTTTCCATAATTCAGAACTTTCTGGATAATGGGTTTCCAGATAAGGGGTCCGATACCTGTTCTGAGTATGAAAATACTCATATATGTTATATTAATAGGTATTCAGTAGTTAATCCCCTCAAGTTTGCTTTTTAAATTATGCACATGTAATGTATTTTGGAGGCACTGTGTGCATTTACAGCCCTATATAGATACGTGTCACAGTAATCTTAATTGAAGATGAATTCTGCATTCACAAACTTTTTAAATATGTACTTTTTAATATACATACTGATAAAATAATGTTGCCCAACCAACGACATGAAATCCTTTGCTAACAATGAATTATTGAGACATTAGCCAATGCATAGTTTTGATTTCCAGTTTTAGTATTAGCCGACCTGCATGGAATGATCTGCTGCCTAGGTCTGCTTGCATGGGTAGCAGAGGTTAGTATTAAAGCTAAACAGGAATTAGTTTGTTAACAATATACATTCTGATGCTTATATGACCCCAGTGAGGCTACTGGATTATATCTGCACAGGTCTGAGTAAGGTCCTATTTAAATAATATCTATTATTATTACATAAATGTATTACTATTTTTAAAAATGATGTATCTATAGCATGTATTGTTTTTGTTTTCAGCAAATAACCCCATGGATTCAAAAAATCAAACAGTGCCAAAGGACTTTATTTTATTAGGACTTTCTAATAACCCCAGAGTAAAAAGATTTCTCTTAATTTTCTTTTGTTTTGTCTATTCCACCACTTTGACAAGCAACTGTTCCCTGATCATACTAACAAGTGTTATACGAGAATTGCACTCTCCAATGTACATGTTCATTTGCTGCCTGTCTCTCCTGGATATCACGTTTACATCAGTCACTGTCCCCAAGATGCTGGTTGGTCTCTTGTCAGAGCGATGCCATATTTCCTATAATGGGTGTTTCACTCAGCTTTATTTTTATCACTTCTTAGGTTGCGCTGAATGTTTACTGCTAAGTATTATGGGATATGATCGCTATGTGGCCATATGTCACCCTCTTCATTACAAGAATGCTTGTATCCGCCTTGCTTCCAGCCGTTGGATCACTGGCATTATCTACTCCTCTGTACACACCATACTCACTGCAAGTTTATCATTTTGCCGTTCTAGAGAAGTCAGTCATTTTTTCTGTGACATGCCCCCGCTATTAAAAATATCTTGTTCAGATACAACATTAAATGAAATTGTCATCCTATCTTTGGGTGGTGTGGTGGCTGGGGCATCATTTTTATTGACTGTTATATCTTACATTTATATTATTTCCGCTATTCTTAAAATCCGCTCTGCACGGGGCAGGAAGAAAGCTTTCTCAACCTGCGCGGCACACCTCACCATTGTCTCCATTTTCTATGGGACAATCATCATCATGTACCTTAGGCCTCAATCCAGTCATTCACTACAGCATGATAAAATGCTCTCTGTTTTTCACAATGTGATAACTCCAATGTTAAATCCCTTGATTTACAGTCTAAGAAACAAAGATGTTAAGGATTCCATTCGAAAACTTTTTAGGAAAAAAATTCTGGGTTTGAGAAAATAGAGGCATCAATTTAGAATTGGTCAGATCAGCATTTACGTTTGAATATCCTATCCTATTTCCCTGGTCCTCTCCCTGTCAGCACTATCCGGGTTTAGCTCCTCCCACTCCAATTAAGGAGAACCCTCCCAACCAGTAAATATCCCACCTGTCACCCATACCTGCGTCTTTTTGGTTTTTCTCACTCAACTCCTTTGGGAAGGAGTAAATTTTTATCCTGAAGGGTAGCATGATCTCTCAGCAAGACGTTCCAGGGTATGGGTTTTGGTCATGGGACCTTTTTTTCTCAGACATGACAGATAAGATACGGGTTTACCAGCACTCAACTCTTTTGGGAAGGAATAACAGGATCTGTCAGCAAGACAGTCCAGGGTATGGGTTTTGGTCACAGGACCTTTTTTATCCTCAGACATGACAGATCAGATACGGGTTTACTAGTAACGGGCACAGATAGGGATCTGTTCATGGCCTTCCTAACGAGTCTTCCCGGTCTGCAGGAATGCGATCGGTGGCACAGGAGTACAGTGAGCCTAGTGCTCCAGTAGCGTCGGGTAGGGGTGGATGGTGGTGGAATGCAAGGTGGTGGAATGCATGTCACTTCCGGTTCCAGGTAGGCACAGTGGCACGAAAACACGAGCAGCAGATGAGCGTGGATTGGCTAAGGGCAGCATAAAGGGAAGCACACAACAGGTGCGTGGGTGCTGCCAGTAGCAAGCCTGCAACCAGTCTGCCCTGCTTGTCGGGTCTGTTCTGCCCTACCTGTAAGTTTTTGGCTCTTGGGGGTGGTGTTCTGTGCAAGGGAACTACACTCATACTTGCATTGTATTATTATTTTATTTTTAGACATCACCCCTGAGTTGCTAGCTGCCATCCCCAAGAAAGTCTACCTTCAGTTATGAAAAAAAAAAAAAGGTGATGAGCATGTTTTCACAACTGTAGACACCTCCTGGCTCATGTGTGTCCTTTCCTTTCAGTGATGAAGTCCGCCAAGGCCAAACATAAGGAGAAGGACTTGCCAAGTGCCGGACCTAGTGTGTCAACAGAGGATTCAGAATCTTGTGCAGCATGCCTCCAAGAGAATGGTAGAGAGGAGTCTTTGGAGAATGAGGGGAAGAATTGAAGGAGGAATACAAGTCAGCATTCGAAGTTGCAATGGTGCCACCTCTGGTTAGAGCAGTCAGAGAGGCATTGAGCATAAAAGAAGAAGATCAGCCTTCTACTTCTGCTTGTTTCTTGCCAGGAACAAGGAAGAACATGCTCACATTCCCATTCCATCAAGAAGTCAAGGATCTCATTAAAGAGGAGTGGGAGGTAGTTTCCAAAAGTTCAGCAACCCAGTCCAAATTCAGCAAATTGAGAGGATCTCAAAGATATCTCCATAATACCGGTGGTTGATGCCCCAGTGGTGACCTTTCTTCCTTGATACGATGGATAAACGCATGAAGGCGAGTCAGCAAAACCTGCAGTGGCTTGCATCTCGGTGGCCAAGGCCATGGAAGTCTGGCCAGAAGGTACAGAGATGGCTCTCAGAGAGGGAAGAAACAGGGAAGAGCTAATTGAAGGTTTGGCAGAATTGAAGCTGGGGGCATCATTCCTGGTCAACGCCGCAGTAGACCTCACACACCTTGTCTTTAGGTCCTTGGTCCAACCAGTCTAGGCCAGGAGGGCTCTCTGGCTTAAAGGACCAGTAACACAATTTTTTTTACATGAAACCTATGCCTTCTACACACTTTTATTATATTTAAAATACATAAATGTTAATAGCATAAGTAGATTTTAAATAAGGACCATTACCAGGTATTTTCAGGGCTCAGGCTGCAGCACTTCGTTTGACACACTTCCGGGCAGCTTCACCCTCTACCCCTTCCCTCTCCCCGTACAATGTCAGCAGTGCGCTCCGCTCACACAGAAAAACAAACAGAGCAGGAGATAAGAGGGCCTCCGTCTCCCTAACCAGTACAAAAAAAATCTATAAATAACTTTTAAAGCAGTCTCCTCCCACTAGAAAATGCAGGAAACTAACTTCCGGTTTTAACAGGAAGTCGCCACATCGCCTTTTCAGCTGTGCCCTATACATTCAAGGTAATGATTTTCATTCAATAACCACTTATCATATTTAAATTTCGGTCTGTTATATATGTTAGCTAAAGTTTATAAAATGTATATTTGAAATGTAAAAAAATTGTGTTACTTTTCCTTTAAGACTTGGGAGGTGGACTCTCCCTCCAAATCTGCCCTATGTGCCTTGCCATTTCAGGGTCAAGTGCTATTCAGCAAGAAGTTAAAAGACCTGATATCCAAAGCCCCAGGGGGGAAAAGTCAGTGGAGTTTTCAGTCAAAGAACACTCAAGAGGTAAATCATCTTACAAGCCAAGGTCAGTATCCATGGGGGAGTTCAGACATCCTAGGAATAGGAGAGACACCTCAAAATGTATACATAGACAGGAAACCAGCAAAGTTCCTTTCATCAGTTTGGCCGTAAGCCAGCAACATAGTTACATAGGGTTAAAAAAAGACCAGAGTCCATCAAGTTCAACTCTTCCAAGTAAACCCAGCACACACAAACCTATACTTACCAATCTATACACTCACATATATACAAACATTAATACTAACTGTAGATATTAGTATCACAATAGCCTTAGATACTATGCTTGTTCAAGAACTCATCCAGGCCCCTCTTATAGGCATTAACAGAATCTGCCATTACCACATCTCTAGGAAGGGCATTCCCCAACCTCCATTTACCACCACTCTTTGTAATCTATCCTTCAGTCAGTTCTATCCAATTACAAATATTATGTTCTAGGCCAATATTCCTCAATGTGATCATTAACCTTCTGTGAGGTATTGTATCAAACGCTTTAGCAAAGTCCAAGTAGATGACATCAACTGCCATTCCAGCATCGAGGTTCCTACTCACGTCCTCATAAAAGGCGACTAAATTAGTCTGGCAAGATCTGTTACGCATAAAACCATGCTGGCGCAAACTAATAGTATTGTGAACTGCAATGTATTCAACTATCCTATCCCTTATTACCCCTTCCAAAAGTTTTCCTACTACTGATGTCAGACTAACAGGCCTATAGTTTTCAGGCTGAGAACGGGATCCCTTTTTAAATAACGGCACCACATTAGCAATCCGCCAGTCTCTCGGCACCATGCCAGACCTCAACGAATCCTGAAAAATGAAGTGAAGAGGTTTGGCAATCACAGCGCTCAGCTCATTTAATACCCTGGGATGAATCCCATCCAGTCCTGGACCTTTGTTTACCTTTACATGTTCAAGTCTCTTTTGAATTTCCTCCCGAATGACCCAATAGCCTGCAGCTCCCCTAATTTAGCTGATTATCCAGCATGCAGCGGAGATTACTACTTCTCCCTCTCATATTTACATTAGTTAATGGAGAGTTAGAATTAAGGTGAATAAGGTGAGTATTTTTGAAGATGCCGCAGGTCTCTGTGCTCTGAAAGGGTGGGCAGAGAGACCTGCAGCAAATTTAGACTGCAAGGCAAAATGAAAAAAAAGTGGATTGTCTGTAGCAAGAATTTTCCACATAATATTCAGGCAGTTTCCCTTTAATTTGGACACCTGACAGTGGTCCTAAATTCTGTGTGTGAAAACTATTTTCTTATCTAGGTTAAAGTAGTTTACACAGGAATGGTCAGTAGGTGGAAGTGTGTTTTAGTATAAAAGGGATAGCACACAAATGATACAGTAACCTTCAAAAAAAAATCCCTTTGAGGCTGCACTTGTAGTTAGGTACATAATTATTACACCCCGTTAAAATACGTGATGGGATTAATTTCCCCTTGAACATGTCTGAAATAGAAAACAATGATGGGATTGACTTCCCCTTGAAGAAATAAGGTGAAATAGAAAAAATTGATGGGATTGACTTTCCCTTGAAAGTGTGTAGCAAAAGGACAGACTGACAATGAATATTCACTTTTTAAACTATTTTCGAGTTAAAGTCGAACATTTCTAGTATATGAAGCCTTCCATGTCACACCTTAGCATTAGGAACCGTATCAGAAAAATCGAGTACTGGCAAAAGCCCATTGATTAATCTCGAAAATATCTAGAAATAACAAAAAAAATCGTCTTTTTCTCAAAATTGCTTGGTAAATGTGCCCCTTAGACACAGGTTCATATATGGCTTTTGTTGCCTGGGTTTCCCTGCGGTGGAGTTCTCCTACAATGTGAAATGCCCATGTGAATGACCCCTAATAGTTTAAACTATAAGTTTAAAAGAAATATATAGCATACATATATATAATTTTTTTTTTTTTTTTTAGGCCGCAACTTTCACATAAACAGTTTGCCATTTATGTGCCACAAAAGCCTATATTTACCACAGAAAACCATATGTGTTTTGTTAAGGTCACATGCTAATCAAAATGAGCAAGATGCTCCTTTTCATCATTATACATATCCATGCGGCAAAAAAAATTGTCGCCTGCGGCTATTCTTTTGTTGCGCACCTATTCTTTTGTTGCCCGCGGCTATTCTTTTGTCAATTTTTGGACGCGCTGTGAATTTTTCCGCATCGAATTTTTTCATCTGTTTGGCGAAACAATCCACCAATGGCGAACACGGAATTCTCCCTGCCAATCCATGCCTGGCGAAACATGTCGCCCATCACTAATCATGACTTTTTTGTGGTTTCGAGAAAATAGTAAAACTCACCATTTTTAGCGCTAAACTTTCTGAAAAATAAAAACCATGACCTTTAGTGAAAAGGCTGCTTAGGCTTCATGGTTCATGCTTTTTAATGATTAGACTTTTTTCATGTTTTGCTCACTAATGACTAGGATTAGCAACAACAAGAATAAACAGAAGACATAGAAGAGGGCCTGAATACATAGATAACCACTCACAGTGAAAATGCAACAACTTCTCTCTCAGGATGATGTTTGAAGGTTTCTGGCAATATGTAGTTTAAAACAAAAATATCTATTATGATCAAACATGATGTTCCCTTCCTGCAGGGAGCCTTCAACATACGAGCCATATTTAGAGAGCATGTAAGAAGGGGTTATACATTGTTGTGAAATGTACCAACATCCAAGTTAGATTAAGTCAGGCTATGGTTTTTTTTATTAATTTATGCACTTTCATACATTATATGCAATCACAAGCTTTCATGATTTATTGGATATTGCTCATCATTCTGTCCCAACTGGAGTAAAACATTTAATAATATAAATCATGATGTACATAATAAAGACAATTTTTACTATGTGTAGCTAACCCTGCTAGGGGGTCCCAAAGGCCATTTCGGGTGAAAGATGAAGGTTTACAGTCTCAAATATCCCCAAAACTATAGGGAAGTGACTGTAATTATCATTTCAGCATATACTGTATGTATGGTGCTTTGTTGCAGGATATGATCAAAAGTATCTGGATACCTTCTTGCCCAATAACTCTTTCCCAAACCAAAGGAACTGATATAATTTTTACCATCCCTTTGCTGCCATATCAGCTACTACTCTGGGAAGGCTATCCACTAGATGGAAAGTGGAGTTCCATTCTTTAGCATGTACCAGTATGTCATAATGAAATAAATCAATTAATTGTACAATGGAGGTTTGTGAAATAAAATCTGGTATTAAACTGTCTTTCCAATGATGTGTCAGTGAACTCATTTCTATAGTCTGAAAGGAGGATAGTGATGGTTGTCATTCTAATCGTTATTACATGCTATTCCAAAATTCTCCAGAAATAAAGATATGCAGTATAGTTACTTTGGCAATAGTGATCAGTGAATCTGTCCCATGTCGCTTTGCTGAAAAATTCACGAAACTACAGGAAAATTTGCAAAACGCAGGTGTCGTGCAGCTTTTTTGCTTCATGCAACTTTTTCTGACACACATCAAATTTTCGGAAAAGTTTCCAAAACAATTCACCAGTGGCGAAATGTGGAAATTCGCTGCAAATCCATGCCTGGCGCAAAAATTCACTCATCACTATTTCTCAGTAAATATTGTATTTTTTTATTTCTGATTCTAAGGTAGGGTTACCACCTCTGCTGTTTTATGTAATTTATAATTGTGTAGAAAAATATAGCAGCTTGACTGATATATCTGAAAAGTTCAAACAATGGGCCAGATTCACTTCATTGCGTTAAAATTGCAATAAAGCAAAGATGTCTCTTTCCTAATTCAATTAATTGAGATGTTGATTTACTTAAAAATATACTGCACAATTTTACTATGGGGCCTATTTATGATGCTGTGAAAAAACCCAGACAAAATTCGCCACACATCGGCAGGCTTCGCTGTGTAAAAACCAGCGTGAAATTGGCGTAATTCTTTTGTTAACACATTTTTTCTTCCACCGGAACTTACGTAAAATAACGGCGTAAATCTGGTGCTCAAACGCATAATAAATAAGCCCCTTAGTGTACATGTCTGCAAACAAACTCCATCCCTTTATACATAACTATAAATTCGAATTTCTACCCAGAAGCAGAAATCTTTAAAATAATTTGGGAACATTATAGAATATATATAGGATTATTAATCAGATTTGAGTGTTCAAAATAAGCCCTTTTATGCAGCTTGCTTGGGATATCATATGTAACATAGTGTATAAATACAGTAGGTCAGAATCCAGGGCTGGAGCAAATCTGTATGAATAAAAATTTGCATTTCACAATGTAATATTCCTCATTGCACAATTATTGCACTCCATTTTTTAATGTTCTGTTCAAAGGTGCAAAAATAATGATTTTTCAGCAAGTTTTATTATATGCACTGCACACTGGTCAAAAATGTGCAGCGTTTTTTTTCTATTGGTCGGTTCTGAAGGCTTCCTGTCGAATATATCGATGAGCCATGAGCGGTCATGTCAAAGAAGTAGCAGTCGCATCAAAAAAAGTTTAATGCATCATAAAAGTCGTGCGGTAGCCGCATTTCACAAATTTTTCACCAGTAGCACAAATTTTTCAGCAAACCAAAATGGGACATATTCGCTCAGCACTAGTCGAATATGCATAATAGTGACTAGATCTAGGATACCAAGCATGATGTTTCCGTGCTCATTTATAGATAGTGGTAGACAATGGTTATTTTGTATATTAACTTTCAGTAAAAAAATTGTTTCTGGAGTACTTTTTGAAAAGTATTTGGGTACTTTTCTTTGCAAATAGTCCTTTATTTGTAAATAAGTCCTTATATTAAAAATTAAATATTGCTTGGAGGAATCCAGCAGAATTCCTAGCAATTTCGGCTGTTGCCCATTTAACAATGCTTCTTTTCAGACAGGATTCAAACAATTCAGGGAAAATGCATTGCAGAGAAATTAAATTCACAATGCATATAGTTGCGTTACATGCAACTCCCCCTGTTGACCGCACTGACGATGAAAAACATGGTGAGTAGCGTATGTTACGGATGCACTGTGAAAACAAATCAGAACGTGCCAAAGCTGAATCTGCTAAATAAGTTTTTAATTGAATAATTAGCTCTTTACCCAATACCTATTAATTTGTTTTTGATGTAATTCATGTTTTCCCTATATTAAATGAGCTCTAGTACTCACTGGTGTTTTAAAAGATATAATATAGCACTTAGGGACAAATATAAGGCCAAGAAGTCCTGCACTGGAAACAAGGATGGCAAATATCTCCACCGCTGCTAAATATTTGCCTGTGGTGCTCACATAGGCCAGGATGAAGGAGATCCATACACTGCAGAACAGCAACATGCTGAAGGTTATGTATTGTGCTTCATTAAATATGTCTGGTAATTTACGGGCAAGATAAGCAACAAAGAAACTCACAAAAGCCAACAAGGCAATGTAACCAACCATTATGTAGAATGCACTAGGTGATCCCTCATTGCACTGCAAAATGATCTTTCCTGTTGCAGAGTGAGTGTCATAGTCAGGGAATGGGGGGGAGATTATGAGCCAAAGTGCACAGATGAAAACCTCAGGAAGTGTACATAGTAGAAGAATGTATTTTGGGACCCTGGTACCAACATAGTTCCTGAGCAGGCTTCCAGGTCTAGTGGCAGTGAAGGCAATAATAACAGTAATGGTTTTCCCCAAGATAGAAGAAATACAAATAGTAAAGATGATCCCAAACACAGCTTGTCTCAACAAACAGATGACCTTTGTAGGCCTTCCAATAAATAGTAAGGAACAAAGAAAGGATAGCATGAGGGAAAGAAGAAGAATGTAACTGAGCTCCTGGTTATTGGCTTTCACAATGGGGCTCTTCTTGTATTTTAAGAAGATGCAAAAAACTGCAGCTGAGCAAAAAGACAGAACTAGAGCAGTGGTTGTTAGAGCCACTCCAAGAAGATCCTTATAAGACAGGAAGTCAATGGCTTTCATGGTGCATTTATCTCTACTTGCATTGGACCATTGGTCTTCTGGACATTTCATGCAATTTTCCATGTCTGAAACAAGACAAGAGGGATCATCTGACACATAATATAGATTGTCCATTTTGAGGCCCCTCAGCTGATATTTAACTATCGTATCACAAAGATAACTTTTAAAATCACTACTACAAGACTGCAGACTTTTTGGTCTGTGCTGCAGATAAGCTGTTCAGCCAATCATGTGGTGTGATGCAGCAGTTAACAGCAAATTAACTTAACCACATGTGGTAAAATTGTCTAAAGTTTCCTTCCATGACAAATCTCACTTGACGCGGGCGACTAAACTCCCCAAAATACCATCCCACCGATGAATATGTAAATCGCTGGTGGGATGGCATACGCAGCGTCGCGATTTCCCCAAAATCGCGGAGGTTGCCTTGAGAGGAAGGTTCCGCGAGTTCAGGGAAATTGCGGCTCCCTGTATGCCATCTCACCGGTGATTTACATACTTGTCGGTGGGATGGTATTTCGGGAAAATTAGTCGCCCTCGACAAGGGAGATTTGTCACGTGCGACTAGTCTCACCATGTGCCACAGCCCTTACAGACCAAACATTTGGATCATACAAGAGTGTCAGTGTGGGGGTAGTATAATTTTCAGGTTTGTTGCTGAGTCCTGTCCTGTATCTTTGCTAAACAAACATTAAGGAGGAGATTCATTACTGTTTGAGTTTGATTTTTTTTCACGATTCAAGTTTTTTTTAGCGCTAAAACCTGCACAATTTGAAATATGGTTCAAAAATGTCTAAGTGCAAAAAAGCCAAAAACACAAGTGTAAAACTTTGTCCTCTAAAAGCTTGCTTATTTATATAGAAGCCAATGGGAGCTGTCCTAGGAAAAGTAAAGCCATATTTACAATTAGAGATTTTCAAATTTTATTTGACTTTTTAAACTCATGAATTCGAGATATTTGAGTTTCTTTTTTCTTTTATTTGAACAAGTTTTCCTTATTAATAAATAAGCAAGCATTCAAAATGTGAGTTTATTCAGATTAGAAAAACAATCTTGAATTCACAAACATCAAAACTGACAGATAAGCCCATAAATGTGCTTAGGATAGGGCTACACATGACTTAACTAGCCCTGGTTATCCCTAACAACTGCCATTGACAACACTCTGAGCCACACTTGCTTGGCTTTCATGGATTGTAAACAGTTTGACATATTGAAAACATTTTTACTTACCCCCTCATACACAATGAAGGAATGTCACCCATGAATTCTTCAATAAGTGCCATCTATGAAACATTATGATCAGAGGGCAGCTACAAGGAACCTTGCAGCCCTCCTCTTTTTTTCAGTATTTAAGCCCTAGCTGGTATTGGGAACACCTAAAGGTCATAAAAATATACCTAACTGGAAAAAGTGTGGTGGCATAAATATTCCTTAACTTAACTTTTATGATGATATTTTAACACTAGTTGCATTTGCTGATCATTTTTATTTTTTATAGTTTTTCAGTTAAGTAGCTTTTTGTTCAGAAGATCTCCAGTTTGATATTTCAGCAGCTATATGGTTTCTAGGGGGTTATTTACCCTAGCAACCAGGCTGTTGGTTAAATAAGAGACTGGAGTATGCACTATAAAGAGTCCAAATAGAAAGACAATTAATAATAAGTAAAAATAACATTGCAACCTTTGAGTTTTGGACTGTTAGGTAGTAAGGTGTTGTACCATGATAGCTTTGAAGTGCAGAAAATGTAAGGTTAGGTGATGCCTTTTATTGGAAAAAAATAAGTAAAAATTGAAGCTGATAGTATAACATCTCTTCTTCAGGCTTTATCCCAGGATGCTTATAAATATCTTGTCTTTACATATCACATTTGTAGTTTATTTATTATATGGACGTGTGGAGTGGATAAGATCTAGATATATTGGTTATCCCCACCCAGTGGACTCTTATCTCGTCTCTTCACTTTTTTCTTATCTAATTCCCACTTTGCACATTCTTTTAAACCCCACCCTATTCTGCCTTAGTGTGTATAAATGTCTTCTAGTACAATTTCATATAATGTAACATATTTAAGCCTGAAGAGATGTTATACTATTATCTTGAAAGCTTGCAATTTTACTTACTCAGTTAGTAAATAAAAGGTATTACCTAATCTTACATTGGCATCAGTGATCCCCCATTTGAAAGCTGGCAAGTTACATAGTTACATAGGGTTGAAAAAAGACCAGAGTCCATCAAGTTCAGCCAAGTGGCAGAAGAAGAAGGCATATAATTAAAAAATTATAATAAATATAAATAAACCATGAAAACTGCAATGTTGCTAGGAATAGGGCATTCTATAACTTAAAGGTGAACCACCCCTTTAAAATTCTCTTCCTCCTTTTAACCATTTTGCCAGGCAACAGTTAGCGTTACCTACCTGGCAATGGGGATATTTCTCCTTCTGAGCACTGAACACACTCATAACAGCAAACTTGTTTTCCTTCTACAAAGGTTTTTCTGTGACCAGGGAGACAGCTGGCACTGCACCTTGAGATTGGGATCTAATTTAAATAGGGAAAGTTGTTTACATTTTCTTTTTATTATAAAACTGCATAGTCATATTTAATTTGTATCCCCATTTCTAGAACACAGGTATGCATAAGTACAGTATGTGAGTGTGTGTCTGTACTTGTGTATTTCCATATCTGCCTCTGATAAAGTGGAACCAATGTATTAATGTGACCTGGAATATAGTTGATCATGATAGCTGTAGTCTGTGCCATAAAGCCAAACATGTAGCAATATGCAAGTTTCTAATTATAATAACTAAACACATATTTTTAGAAAAAGTTATGTAAATGTTTTGCATTGCCTTCCATATCCCAAATAAATGTATACAGTACCCCATTAAAATGAGATGCCCAAAGGATGGCCTCTTTGTCAATGGCGAGTCCTGGAGACTGAGATGAAATAAAGGTCCCAACATGTCTTGTAGTCACTGTTCCATTATGGAAAATGTTCCAGTTTATTATATCAAAATGCCCCAGAACTTCTCCTTTCTCATTAAAGAAAATTTCATCCCCAGAGTCAGTTCTAAAATGAATTTTCTTGAGGTGATTGTTTAACTACAACACAAAATAGGGGCCTGTTAAGAACAAGGGCACCTGTCCAACAACGACAAGCAAAGCATTATTTTAGACACTGACGCTTTGTGCCCTGTGGTTCTCTGTAGCATTGCCAATATGCCCAATTGTGCCACCAGCTGAACTTCCGGGGCACTCCAAGCCCAGTGTATCATAAAAGTGATGTCTTTCAAAACATCTGCTGAGATACAGTATCTAGTCCACTTATAAAATAAATGATTTGTATAGGGGATGTTGCAGCACCAACTAGAAAATAACAGATACAGATCTATATACCTCTTACTTATACAATATATCTTGGGGACAGTGGTACTACACTGTGCCATGTGTTTAGGACAGTAGACACTTGAGGGCATATTCCGCCACTCTCAATTTATTACTATTGGATTTTTAAAAGATTTTTTTATCAAGGGATGAAAGTAAAAGTTCACCCGTTAATAAATATGCCTTTCAAAATGCAATAGAAGTCAATGGAGAGTGAAGGAATTTCAATCTGGTGGATAAATATGCCCCTTTATCCCACTGTAGCTTCATACTTTCTCATCCTTGTCAGCAGTTTCCATGGAGAAGGAAGCACTGGACATGCTTAGCATCCTTACTGTACATACTTCAAGAAGGTATATAGCTATCCTGTCTGGTGTCTAGTAAGGTGCATATTGTTTCTAGCCTGGTGCTTAGTAATGAGCGAATCTGCCCCATTTGCTTCACCGAAAAATTTGCGCAACGCTATGAAAATTTGCGAAAAAGCAAAAAATCCGTGGAATGTCTTTGTCGCTTGAGTTTTGTAGCACGCTTTGCCACAAATGCGCCTATTTTGACATGTCCGGCACCCATTTTTTACACAACTGCACCCATTTTGATCCGACTGCGCCTATTGTTTCGCCGCACCACAAATTTTTCCACACGGATTTTCACTGAAGTTTCACTAAGTAAATTCGGCTATTGCGAAATGTGGAAATTCGATGCAAATCAGTGCCTGGCTAAAAAATTAGCTCATCACTACTAGTGACATATTCGAACCATTTCATAAAGCAGTTTGTTAAGTTATTTATGGAAGGTATACTAATACAGGTATGGGATCGCTTATCCAGAAACCCGTTATCCAGAAAGCTCCGAATTACGGAAAGCCCGTCTCCCATAGACTCCATTTTAATTAAATAATTCAGAATTTTAAAACTGATTTCCTTTTTCTCTGTAGTAATAAAACAGTACCTGTACTTGATCCCAACTAAGATATAATTACCCCTTATTGGGGGCAGAACAGCCCTATTGGGTTTATTTCATGGTTAAATGATTCCCTTTTCTCTGTAATAATAAAACAGTACCTGTACTTGATCCCAACTAAGATATAATTACCCCTTATTGGGGGCAGAACAGTCCTATTGGGTTTTTATGGTAAATTCCCTTTCTCTGTAATAATAAAACAGTACCTGTACTTGATCCCAACTAAGATATAATTACCCCTTATTGGGGGCAGAACAGCCCTATTGGGTTTATTTAATGGTTAAATGATTCCCTTTTCTCTGTAATAATAAAACAGTACCTGTACTTGATCCCAACTAAGATATAATTACCCCTTATTGGGGGCAGAACAGCCCTATTGGGTTTATTTAATGGTTAAATGATTCCCTTTTCTCTGTAATAATAAAACAGTACCTGTACTTGATCCCAACTAAGATATAATTACCCCTTATTGGGGGCAGAACAGCCCTATTGGGTTTATTTCATGGTTAAATGATTCCCTTTTCTCTGTAATAATAAAACAGTACCTGTACTTGATCCCAACTAAGATATAATTACCCCTTATTGGGGGCAGAACAGCCCTATTGGGTTTATTTCATGGTTAAATGATTCCCTTTTCTCTGTAATAATAAAACAGTACCTGTACTTGATCCCAACTAAGATATAATACCCAGGGTTAAATGATTCCCTTTTCTCTGTAATATAAAACAGTACCTGACTTGATCCCAACTAAGATATAATTACCCTTATTGGGGCAGAACAAGTCCTATTGGGTTTATTTAATGGTTAAATGATTCCCTTTTCTCTGTAATAATAAAACAGTACCTGTACTTGATCCCAACTAAGATATAATTACCCCTTATTGGGGGCAGAACAGCCCTATTGGGTTTATTTAATGGTTAAATGATTCCCTTTTCTCTGTAATAATAAAACAGTACCTGTACTTGATCCCAACTAAGATATAATTAATCCTTATTGGAGGCAAAACAATCCTATTGGGTTTATTTAATGTTTTATTAATTTTTTAGTAGACTTAAGGTATGGAGATCCAAATTACCGAAAGACCCCTTATCCTGAATACCCTTGGTACCGAGCATTCTAGATAATGGGTCCTATATCTGTAGTAAATTACATTTGAACTGCCAACATGATATGCATATTATACAAACATTCAATCTATTTTTTTATATTTTGGAATAAACTTTTTTTCTGTCTATACCAATTCATGTAAATACTGAAATGGATCAATTTCTGCTCACATAACAATTTGGACTTTTAGACTTTTTTTTTTTGATGATCAACTGGCCTTTCTTATTTCTTCACATTTTCTAGTTAAATAATTTATTGGTTTTTTTTATAAACAACAATTCACCTTTCTAAACAATTTGACCTGTGAGAATATTGCTCTGATGTTTGTCTATTCTTTCTTTATAATATAACTAAACTTAACTCTAAAAGGATTTCATTTTGATCAAATGAATGCGAACTTCTTTGTAAGAAACGTTATACTTGTGCCGGCATCAAGTTTTTAAACAAAGTACAAAGAGACCCTGCTTTGGACAATAAGACTCAATTTTAGGTGCTTTTAAATTACAGAATGTTATTACAGAATGTGCTTGAACAAAATTAATACCTGTGTTGGCTTCAGTCCATTTGTTGTTTTATCAGAATACATGATAGTTCCACCGCTGGCTTTATCCATATGGAGAGCATGGGCCACAGCATATACAGCAATGTACATACTGTATGTTAATCTGAAATAATTCACATCATATCCATAATGCTCATATTGCCTTAGTGTATCATTGGCATTACATATACGGTAGGATTTGAATAAAGTCTTAGGAAAGGCTTGTTCAGAGCGGCAACCAAACACCTGAAACCAAACTGCAGCAGTAAATGGGTCTTTAGGAAACCTTGAAGGATCAGCCTTGTAAAGGAAATCTCTTAGTCCTTGAATGTTTCCTTGATGAAAGAGTATAGCAAGGGATCCATTAAACTCATTATTATATAGTCCCTCTAAAGCTGATGCCAAAGGGGACAGCATTAGCCACACCACCTTAATTGATAAGTCATTTAGATGGATAAGAAAAAGCAGAAAAACAACCACTCTGCTATTTACTATGACAACACTGGCATTTGCCTGCCTTATTGCTTGCAAAGCAAAGTAAAAACTTGTACCATCTATTTCACTTATCTGTACAAGGAAAGCTACACAGATTCCATTCTTAATGATCTCATCCTTCATCTCTTCACTGGCTTTCTGGTGCGTCTCATCATCAGAGGATATCATCCCTACCCAGTTCCAATTAAAAGCCTTGATGAGCTGGATGATTACTTGGTACTGGGCAGTTTCACTTGGCACTGTTCGATAGAATAATGGGAAGCGGATTCTGTCACTGAATGCAGGATCCACAGCTCCGTAACTAACCTGGGTAAAAATGAAATATGTAATTTAAAAAAAAAAAAAAAAGAATAAACCTCATCATTACTGCTCTTACATCTCAGTCAATTCTAGAAAATGAAAATATTGTTATTATAGTGTGTTGGCAGAGAAACAACTTCAAGAAGAAGATCCAACTAAATGAACTAACTGAATGGAGATAGAATGGAAAAAAGGAGTACCCGACGAGTTTTCCTCTCTTCTCTGGCGCCGCATACAAAATAGCAGCACCCATGGCTGACACGTGGGTCACAGCGCCGGCATGGTGACATCAGTGAGTACGCGCATGACATCATCGAGTCGCACTTGGCACAAAAATTCAAAGTAAATATGCGTTGAGAACTCAAATCAATGCAGAAATATAGGTTCAACTCTGGAGTGTTCCTGGGTGTGATATAATTCCTAATCGACTGGTTTCTGGCTCTGGACCTTCCTGATTTGACTCCTGACTTCGACTGACTGCGGCCTGCCCAGATCTTTTGCCTGGAAACTACCACAAACTTTCTTAACCCCTTGATTACCGCGAACCGGATTATTTTCTGCCTAATCTGCGCACTAGCTTCCTCGTTGGTCCCGACTCCAACCTGTGAGCCCCTACGCCAGGGGTGGGCAAACTTTTAGACTCAGAGGCCATATTGACAGCGCCATCTCCAGATTTGTGTCACAGCACTTACATACAGTCTTGACGCCAAGTCTCGCGTGATGAGACTTGCGGAGTCGGGATTTTCTGAAAGACAGAAGATTGCAAACTGTGGTCTCTGTTAGGAAAAGCGAGACACACGAATCCTCGGCAGGCCGGATTAAAAAGACCAGCGGGCTGGACATGGCCCGCGGGCCGTAGTTTGCCCACCCCTGCGCTACACCCTGCCATTATTGCTCTCAAAGAAAATAAAGGTCTTGCCTTCTATGGAGCTTTTATTACCAATGAATCAATGTCAAATTAGTCTTTGAGAATGACAAAATTGTGAAATTCTAGCCTGTATTTATTAAAAATATGATGCTGTACTGGGGTAAGTTTGCTCATCCCTGTTTATAACCACTGCCTGGGCTAGCCAATGAGTAGCCATCTTTATAAAGGCCAATGTGCTGAGTTTAGACCTTTAAATTATTTTTATGGCTCCAGCCCAAAACAGCAGAATAATTTATCAGGAATTTTAGTGGAAAAATCAGACACAGAAAGCTATAAGATTATTTATAAATATTCTATACCTGGGGAAAGCCATAGATGCTAGTGATCTGATACATGACATTAGATACAGAAGACAGTAGGTGCCCTATGAATGCACTGGGAATCCTGTTCTGGGTGCACTTGTAGTTAGGCACATAATCACTGCTCCCTGTCAGCATACTAAATGTACTGCTAGTGGCTTTTCTCTCATTGGCTCGGGAATCATAGATATGGAATCCCAAGGTCACATTAGGCAGAATGTTCAGGTTGTTGTTGATTTCCTCAATGGCAAAAATGGCAGCAAGAAAGTGACGATAGTGCTGGAGGGAAGAACTGGAACAAGAAAAAGCAAAACAACAGTACATTTGTTGGCAGAGTAGGCAAATGTCCAGCTAGAAATACAGTGTGGGGGTACACTGAACTCCCTTTCCACAGGATGGGACTTGTGGAAGCATTTGTTATGGAGAGTGTTGTCTAACTACACCTCCCATTACAAAATGTAAGTGTAGTGATGAAATAAAGGATAATAAGGATGCCAGAAGCATGATAAGAATGATCCAAATGCCTGCATGATCCAAATGATCCAAATACCTGCTGAATGTAGCAAAGAAAGGCAGGTTCAATTGATGGTAAGTAGAGAAGTGACACACCACTGTGAAGAATAGGGGATGAGCAATCTTTATCTTTAGGGTTTCTACTTTAATGGCCCAGATCCCAAACAGCAGACATGGTTTAGGGAGAAGACTATGCCTGATACCATTTCTCACTACTACAGTCCCTACAATAAGGCAGCAGAGCCTGTAAAGGAGAATACTCCCACTGTCTCTCCTGGTTGGAGCCAGAAAGCTGCTCTTACTAAATAAGCTGACTGTCTCACTTTCCTAGAAAGTGCAAATAAAAATCTGACCTGCTCTAAATAAGTCCTTTCTCTTCCTACTTCTCTAAGGGTGATCACTAAGCTGTTTTCTCCCATGTAGGAATATACATTAATAGCCTTATTATGAGGGCGTTGATGAGCTTTAACTAGAAAGTATTTAAATAAGAAGTATTTTATGGGGTGTGAAACATGCAGATTACCAGAGAACTGTGAAAATCCTATACAGGTCAAAAGATCTTCAGCATTTTACTCTGGTGAACTGTATGTTTCATAGGTGCTCCCATGAATACAAGTAAATGTAGCAAAGTATATCATAGCAGCAAATCCCCTTCTAATACTAAAGGAAGGCAAATAATTCAATATTATAAGATGTCATACAATTACACTAGCCCAGGTTTCCTTCAGGGAAAATGTAGCACTACTAAAGGCAGCCTGCAAAATAAAGGGAGAATAAGAAACTAACTAAATTGAGTAAAGCAAAATAATCTCAGTTAGAAAAACAGAACAGACAGACAAAATATAACTAAATATAAAATAACTACATACAGTACAAGTTTTATAGATAACTCCCATCTACAAAATACTAAGATAAAATTGAACACTCCTTAATACCTCAATCTTTCAATGGACATACAACTATAAATATGAAATTTAATATAAAATATGACATGTATGATTTAATATTACATTCTGAATAAGATAAACATGTAGCAAAACTAGTGACTCACACAGGAAGGACAGCTAATTCTTTCTCGGGATGGGCCGTAAAGGTTTTCCGCCATGTGTTTATTAAAGCAAATATATCAGTTAGGACTCCCAGCATGATGTCCCCTTCCTGCAGGTAGCCTTCCGCAGATTGGCCAATCAGTGAGCAGGCAGGGGGATTGGGGTTCCTCATTGCACTGCAGGTTATTGCTACTAACATCCAATGAAGAGCAAGCCAGGCTGTAGCTTTCATTAATGTTTTAAGTATACACATACTCATCATTATGCAACTGTCATGAATAGTCACGTGCACGTTCCTTCTACCTCCTATAAAGGAACATTTAAAAAAAGCCGGGTTAAAAAAATGTAACATTTGTTTTATATTGCTCAGTGCCACAGCATCAGCTTTTGCTGAAATAGTAGGGAATGTAGTAAAGGTTAATGAAAAAAACATGAGCAGTGAGAACATTTTTTCCTGTGTGCAAAAATCTAATATGCTGTAGCTTTTGCAGACCTGGGAAGCATTCAATGACTTCCACCCATGAGTCGTAGAAAAATGGCGAACAAAAGAGCAGTGTAGGTAATAAAACTTTACTTTTTATTGCTACAAAACTACACCACTCTTTAGAAGGCCCTAAATATGTGCTGGCATGTTATACAATTTTGCACAGTAATAGCTGCATAACGATGGATGTTACATTGCAAAATTCAAATTTGTTTGTTTTATGCATTTTTTACATTTACATTACAGAACGCAGTGTTTACGTGCAAAAAAAAAACAAAAACCTGCAATCGGCACACTGTATTCTACTGCCCTCCATTTTGGAGTGAGTATGCGTAGGTCTCTTCCCATACTTCCGCCACACCTGTCACCTAACTTGAGTGCCATTCAGTTGTCTCACTCTTGCTGCCTGTAGTGCTCCCACTTGCATCCCAGGTAATAGTAAATTACCCCTACAGTCTATACTCCAAAGTCATTCATAGACTTGCCCTGCCTCATGTCCATAGGGCATCCATGAAACTCTGAAGACTTTCTTTTTAATTTCTGTTGGACAGAATGGTTCTGAATGTTGCATGCTGATGGAGCTGACATTTAATGCATCTAGTGCACACAGGCTAAGCCTTTAGTCACTTGTCAATTATTATGTATCATACTCGGGGTGCATTTGTTTTTCATAGCAAATAAGGTGCGTGGTGTCTGCACAACACAGAAATATCTATAGGATTTGTCCCAGGTTAAACACTGGTGCATCATAATATTCTAGTTTGGTACCGAGTTAAATCAGAAAGGGATACACACAGTGTGGGCTTATTTGCAAGTCAGTTAAATACAAAAGTATACATGTTTTTGATGATAAAAATGTAACAAAAAAAATGAAACAGTAAAACAAAAAATGAATCAGTAACTCTTGCCTAGTATTGTTGTGGCATTAGTTATTTACTTAGATTGAATTACTTTTAAGAAAAATGTATAGTATCGCTACTAATAATTTCTCGATCTCTCTGCTGCTTTTGACACTGTGGATCACCCTCTTCTCCTCCAGACTCTCCGCTCTCTTGGCCTTCGTGACACTGCCTTATCCTGGTTTTCATCTTATCTCTCAGATCGATCCTTCAGTGTCTCTTACAATGGGGAATCATCTTCTCCCTTGCCTCTTTCTGTCGGGGTTCCTCAAGGCTCTGTCCTGGGCCCCTTACTATTTTCTCTCTATACCTCCTCACTTGGCAAACTAATCAGTTCTTTTGGCTTTCAGTACCACCTCTATGCTGACGATACTCAGATCTATCTTTCCTCTCCTGATCTCAACCCAGAGTTCTTACTCGTGTCTCTTCCTGCCTGTCCGCTATCTCCACTTGGATGTCCCAACGTTACCTTAAATTGAACCTCTCTAAAACTGAACTGGTTCTCTTTCCCCCATCCAACGCCCACAGTGTTCCCGAGGTATCTATAACGGTTAACAATTCTACCATCACCCCATCTTCCCAGGCCCGGTGCCTTGGGGTTATCCTTGATTCTGCCCTGTCCTTCACCCCTCATATCCAATCACTCATCAAATCATGTCACTTTCACCTAAGAAATATCTCCAAAATCCGATCATTTATCACCCAAGATGCTGCCAAAATTCTTATTCACTCTCTTATATCTAGCCTGGACTACTGTAACTCCCTATTAATTGGCCTTCCCCTCCAAAGACTGTCCCCTCTCCAGTCCATAATGAATACTGCTGCCAGGCTCATACACCTCTCCAACCGCTCCTCCTCTGCTGTGCCATTCTGCCAATCCCTGCACTGGCTTCCCCTACCATCCAGGATAAAATTCAAACTAATGACCCTCACATTTAAAGCAGTCCATAACTCTGCCCCACCCTACATCTCTGAACTCATCTCTAGATACCATCCAACCCGCTTGTTACGCTCCTCTACTGACCTGCTCCTCAACTCCTCCCTCATTCCCTCCTCACACGCTCGCATTCAAGACTTTGCAAGGGCTGCCCCCCTTCTCTGGAATTCGCTCCCACAAACTGTCAGACTTTCTCCCAATCTCTCTGCCTTCAAGAGATCTCTAAAAACACATTTATTCAGAGAAGCTTACCCTAATCTAGCTTAGCAATACCCTGTGCCACACCTCTCACAACTCTGGTCATGCCCATTCCCACACCTTGTGTTTCAACCCTTTCTCCTTGTAGATTGCAAGCTCTTTTGGGCAGGGCCCTCTTCACCTCTTCTATCGGTTACTGATTGCTTTATATGTTACTCTGTATGTCCAATGTATGTAACCCACTTATTGTACAGCGCTGCGGGATATGTTGGCGCTTTATAATTAAATGTTAATGTAATGTAATGTAAATGTATTGCTACTATTTTAAATAACAGGCTCAGATCTCTGAATAGGATTCTAGACTAGAGGTTCCTAAACTATAGGACAAAAGTATTGGATATAGGAGCAGCCGTCTGCAGAATATTTACAGTAGAATAAGATTAGGGATGAATGCTGATTTGCTGTACTGAGTACACTTGGAACCCTACAGTAGAGTAATTTTGTTTGAATCTATAATCTTTTGTTTTTTTGCGAGATTAAAGGACTATATAAATCCTGGACTAAAAACAAAGACTGGAACCTAAAATGTACCCTGTGCTCTTGGTTCTCTTTTAAAACTGTAAATGTCTCCAATTGCATGAAAACAAAGTAAATCCTTCTGCACAAGCTTATCTGAGAAAAACACAAGTGTAAAGAGCGTAGGTTAGTACTTACAGCTCAGGGAGAGACCAGTAAGTCAATCATTTGAAGATATTAACTGCTTTTCTGAGTTGTCCAATTTTGTTCCATATCTGTCCATTTCTGAACAAACCAATATATTCTAATAAAGAAAACAGTTGTGGCTTATCAATATATTCTGCATCTATGGTACAGTATATGAAGTCAAGTCTATGCCAGTCAATGTGCAGGGAACTCATTTATATAGTCTAGAAAGGAGACCGCTCTGCAAATAACCTCTCCTTTTAAATGTTATTATATCTTATTTTGAAATTCCCCAGGAATAAAACACTATGGTTATGGGGACTGTGCACCAAATATATGTTGCTAATTCTGAACATAGTTGTTAAATGTTAAGGCCTTGCAATGCAAATGAAATGTAACCCTTTTCTGGCACACTCCTTTAGAACATGATAACATTCCGGCACACAAAGGGCACCTGCCTGCTCGTGATCAGGCAAAGATGAGAACCTTTTACTTTATTATTTAGGGAGACTGGAATTTAATAGCCTGGTGCTTCCATCAATCACACCTGTCCTCACAAAAGGGCCACTTATTTGTAACACTGCCAATATCTGCTCAATGGGTGTCTACACACAGTTATGCTCACAAGGGCTGGCACACTGAACATCAAGGGCAGGTCTGTCGTAATGCCTCTACATTGGCCCCCTTATGGGCATTGTGGGAAACAGACTGGTCTGTGCTATTTTACCTTCAGGCCTCTCATTCAGGCTGAGCTCAGCAGAGGCAATGCCTTCCCTGCTCAGTTGGACATTGCTGGACAGTGGTTGTAGGATCTGGTGGACCTCGCAGTTTGGGAACCAAAACTAGACTCCTCTTACTTATTCCTTTTCCACATGTCCTCTGGGGATCCCAGCATGTCCAACCCCCAAAAATATGATTTCCCCTACCTGCTACATGATATTGTTACAAATGGGTGGATTTATGGCATGGGAAATGTGTGGTGCAAAAACAAAACAGGACATCCTCAAGATTCTGCTCCTCATTCATTAATTTGCATAGTGAGCGTTAATTCAATACATTTTCAACAGGATTATTGGTATTAAAACTGGTTATGCACAAAGCACTGGAGCCTTCCATAACTTATTTTTCCCTGCTGTTGATGCAACTTAATTCCTTGTATTGGTAGGCACCAACTTAATTTATTTATTACATAAAAAGGAGATTTTCTTTTTAAAATACATATATTGGTAAAATCCCTTTAACTGCAGTTGGACTAATTGTTGTAATTATCATTCCAATACCACTGTAGGGATCAGTATATCCACTGACATCTTCTTAAGCCAGTTTCAAGAGTACAACCCAGTAAGTCATGTAGAACCAAATATACACCATGGTGCAGTTTCAGTGCAGGAGGCCAAGCTGACTTTCCTACTAGCCTTTTATGACTAGTTGAGCAGAAACCTAGTTTTGGTAAAGCATTTCATACACAGATTCAAATATCTGTCTATGAAATTTCATAGAAAGACAGTGAGGGACCTTTTTCAGATAGAAAAGATCAGCGCACAAGAGGCAACCGATTTAGACTAAAGGAATAGAACTTCCATTGGAAGCAGCGTAGGGTGTTTTTCACGGTGAGGGCAGTGAGGTTGGTTAATGCCCTTCCTAGAGATGTGGTAATGGCGGATTAAGAGGGGATTGGATGATTTCTTGAAGCAGCATACCACTACCCACAATAAATGTTTTGCAGTAAACCTGCTGAAGCTTTTTTCCTATTTTTTTGGATTTCTACAATTGTATTTGGTTGCAGCACAGAACTAGGAGCTAAAGCTTTTTTTCTCAAGTATTTTATACAAAGTTCACCAATAAATTTTTTATTTTTGTAATGTGGTGGGCACTCACCCCAAATCCCCCCCTAACTGGCCTTCAGGCTGGGCCCCCTTAGCTCATAACAAGGTTACAGAAATATAGAAACATTGGGGTAACACTCCCCCTGCTATAGTTACAGGGGTACCCAGGGTACAAATAAGCACTCAAACCACATCCCCCCCTAACTGGCCTTCAGGTTGGGCCCCCTTAGCTCATAACAAGGTTACAGATATATAGAAAGATTCGGGTAACAGTCACCCTGCTATAGTTCCAGGGGTACCCAGAGCACAAATAAGCACTCACCCCAAATCTCCCCTAACTGGCCGTCAGGCTGGGCCCCCTTAGCTCATAACAAGGTTACAGATATATAGAAACATTGGGGTAACAGTCAGCCTGCTGTAGTTCCAGGGGTACCCAGGGTACAAATAAGCACTCACCCCAAATCCCCCCCTAACTGGCCTTCAGGCTGGGCCCCCTTAGCTCATAACAAGGTTACAGATATATATATAGAAACATTGGGGTAACAGTCACCCTGCTATAGTTCCAGGGGTACCCAGGGTACAAATACGCCAAATGGGCAAGTCAGGCTCAGGGATATAAATAATGACTCCCTGGGTTTGAATTTGAAGCCTATTGTGGGAGGCTGGGACTGGCAAGGCTACACTAGGAGAGGACCATGCTGGCAAGAGAAGAGTCACAGTGCCAAATTGGAAATGCTCAGCAAGGGTCCCTCAATAGTTGGGCCACCATCTCAGGATAAGTAATATAGCTCCTATAAAGTATAAATGCACAGAGGCTCATGGGATGTAAAAGGAGGACTCCCCTCTCTGACCCCAGCCACCCCAGCCACAGTCTTTTCACGCTCCTACCATCAGGCAGGCAGTACAGGAGCATCCAGACCTGCACCAGCAGATACAGAGACAGTTTCTACCCACAAGCCATCAGGCTGACATTCTGCCTAACACACACTCCCCATAACTACTGGACTCTTCGCGGTGTCACTTTAAGCAAAGCCACTTTAAATCCTCACTGCACAATTCCAAATATTTCATTGCATTTTTTTATTGTAAATACTTTATAGCACACTTTTATTATATTTAATATTTGTGTTTTTTTTTTTTTGGGAGGAACACGGGTCAAAAAAAATTTCATTACAGTAATGATGCTTCATTGTTATTTGTATATGACAATAAAACTTGAAACTCCTTGAGATGCAGTGACAGTGGGAGAGAGGTTATCTGTTTGTCATATTTTCCAGTTTAGCCTATTGTACCCCAATAATTCCGTGCTGGGTCTGAAAGAATTGCAACCAAATCTTTGTTCCCTAAAATATATTTCCTGATATCTCTGTACAAATTTGGAGCTCACCCCATTTAAACATGCAGCCAAACCATTTTTAATTTATCATTTCTGAGTGTTCCCCTCGGCGTATGAAATCATTCTTCTATTTGGGTGCCAGGCCCTGTGCCATCTTACTGAATAGGAGAGGGAAGGGGGACCTTTATATGGTGACAAGTGAATTGTGAGTGTCTTTTATACATCATCTCTTCTTGTTTTGCCATTTAATACACAACTTGGCTGCTAAGCTGATTCTCTCTGCCAAGGGTCTTAGTAAATGGCCCCTATAGTCATTCTGTACATGGTTAGTATTGTCACTTAGCTTTTTTATGCAAGGAATGAGAGTATTTATCCCCATTTTAAAGGGGAAATAATATGATGCAACATTAGGAATTAGCAGAATGCGAAATGGCATTTTTAATTTTTTTTACCCTTTTGTTTTTTGCAAGGGAATATTGAATGTTTCTAACTTTACATTTATAAATTGAGCTCGATTCGTGATTGTATACATATTAAATTATTTACTGCGCCGGCCATATTCCTCTTGCTGTTTCGTATAAGAGTGAATAAAATGGGGTTTCGGGGTGCAGGGAGGCAAAGGAAAGGCAGTGAATGCCAGAGCTGGCAGGATACATACAGGGAGAGATAAAAGATCATATCAAGGTATTTGGGTTCCTATGTGAATGCTATTGTAGCCCACTTTAGAGAATGTGCTGCTACCTGCTGAGATCTAGTGGCGCTAACAGGATCCTGAGCCCTGCTTACTTTGGGGAACAGATGTTGCTGTACTATTTGGCGTTCCTCCACCCAGTATAGGGACAGACTGAACTGTAACTCCCTTCCTGAGAACTTGATATTACACTTCTGCTTGGGGACTCCCAGCCAGGGCCTCCATCAGGGGGGCACAGGGGGGACTGTTGTCCCGGGCCCAGACACTTCTCGCTTTAAAGGGGGCCCGGCCGTGATACAGTAATTTTAGCCCGGGCCCCCTTTAAAAATGACGGGCCCTATCATTGGTACATTGGTCGTCCGGGGGTAATCTGATTGGTCGCGCCCCGTGTGACGCCAGTACGCACGGGCGCGACCTTATAAAACTGGAAATGAGCCGGAGAATGCAGAGGGGCCTGGAGCCTGATGGACGCAAGTCTGGACGAAGCGGGGAGCTGGAGCCGGAGCCAGAGCGGGGAACCGGAGCGAGGGAGCAGAGGGAGAGCAGTATGAAGTTGGTGGATGCACCAATGGTGGATGCAGTTGGACGGGGGGGGGGAATAGCAGGTGGATGTAGTTGGACGCAGGGGGGGGAATAGCAGGTGGATGTAGTTGGACGCAGGGGGGGAAAAGCAGGTGGGTGTAGTTGGACGCGGGGGAGGGGAAAAAGCAGGTGGATGTAGTTGGACGCGGGGGAGGGGAAAAAGCAGGTGGATGTAGTTGGACGCGGGGGAGGGGGAAAAGCAGGTGGATGTAGTTGGACGCGGGGGGGGGGAAGCAGGTGGATGCAGTTGGACACGGGGGTAAGTTGGTGGATGCAGTTGGACACGGGGGTAAGTTGGTGGATGCAGTTGGACACGGAGGTAAGTTGGTGGATGCAGTTGGACGCGGGGTGGGGGATTTGGTGGATGCAGTTGGACGCAGGGGGGGAAGCAGGGGGATGCAGTTGGACGCGGGGGAGTTGGTGGATGCAGTTGGATGCGGGGTGGGGGAGTTGGTGGATGCTTTTGGACACGGGGGGAAGCAGGGGGATGCAGTTGGATGCGGGGGAGTTGGTGGATGCAGTTGGACGCAGGGGGGGGAAGCAGGGGGATGCAGTTGGATGCGGGGGAGTTGGTGGATGCAGTTGGACATGGGGTGGGGGGGTTGGTGGATGCAGTTGGACACGGGGGGGGGAAGCAGGGGGATGCAGTTACACGCGGGGGAGTTGGTGGATGCAGTTGGACGCGGGGTGGGGGAGTTGGTGGATGCAGTTGGGCGCGAGTTGGTGGATGCGGGGAGAAGCAGGAGGATGCAGGTGGATGATGGGGGGGAGTCAAAGCTGGGGGGGGAGCCGGAGGAAGCAGGTGGATGATGGGGGGGCGGATCGGAGAAGCAAGTTGGGGGGGTGGAAATCACAGCACACTGGGGGGGAGCCAGAGGAAGCAGGTGGATAATGGGGGGGGGGGGGAAATCAGGAGAAAGTAGGTGGATGCTGCGGGGGAGTTAGAGCACGCTGGGGGTAGAGCCAGAGAAAGCAGGTGGACTATGGGGGGGGGGGGGGGGGATCAGGAGAAAGTATTTAGATGCTGGGGAGGAGCTGGAGGAAGCAGTTGGATAATGGGGGGGGATCAGGAGAAAGCTTTTCCTCTAAGTGCCTGTACTGTATTAATAATAATAGTAATAAATGTGATTTAACAAATATAAAAAAACCTCATTTGTGTTCTGTGTAGTGTGAGATTTGGAAACTGCTTGGAAACTGATGGGAGGGGTCACTGGGGGAGGGGCCATTGGGGCGTGGCAAGAGGGGGGCCCAGAAAATTTTGTTGTGAGGGGCCCGGTGATTTCTGATGGCGGCCCTGCTCCCAGCACTCCTGGCACCTTGCCCCCTCCCTGGGGTAGTTGCTTACCCGGCAGTGTGGATCCTCCAGATAGTAAGACAATGCACTCAGATAGTATGTTGAACTAAGTGATTTCTTTATTTGCAGAATGGATGACAGATAGACTTTGCAGGAGTTACAGAACACGTCAGGGAACACTCTTTTCCTTAGGGGACCCTCTCTCCTGGGATACCGTCAATACTCCAGCCAGATGACCCTCTTTTGGGATTCCCTCCGGTACTTCCCGCCCCTGACAACATGGGGGAGAAGCCCTGTGCCCAACTTTAATATCAAATGCAGCCTGATGAGCAAGGTGGGGGGTCCGCACTTGTTTCCCCGTTTCTCTCTGACATCAAAGACAGCGTGGGATGGAGCCCTGGGATCAGCTGCAAGTTTAGCTGGTTCCCAGTTTCCCCTCACTATAACATCACAGACTGAGTTTGTAAGAGAGCTTGCAGGGCACAGTCATTTCATTGCTGGGATCAGAGGTGAGTGGGTCAGACACATACATGGGGGGCACATTAAGGGAAAGGATACAGAATAGGAGGGAAATCACAGGAAAAACAGAACAGCTATATAAGATATGGAGGAGCCTGACTCCCAGCCCTGCTGTTTCCCACCCACCAACTGCCATCCTGATGCTGCACTGATACTGTGGCTTTGATAGATAAAGGAGACATGTAGCATTTTGGGACCCCGCCCCCCTCTTGATGTGGGAAATGATGAATAATACATGGGATCTGATTTCTGATTTGTTCATCTGATCTGATTTATTGACGATGATTAAAAACTGCACCTATTAGAGACTCAAATGATCCTGTCTGGTCCCTGCCTGTTACAGTTGGCCATAGCATAACGGTCATTTCCCAGACACACAGTAGGATGTGGGCAGACAATCACAGCTCAGCTTTAATACTTAGAGAGGGAAACTGCAGTTCCCTGTTGGGTCCACCACTGATGACTGACTTTCCATCTTCCCTGCAAAGTGCTGAGAGGCACCAGTTGCCCTGCAGAGCCGGGGGGAAGAAGCCAATGAGAAGTGGGAAGGCTGGGGGTGCCATATGACAGTTGATCCCGTGTAGCTGGAGGATCTGTATAAGGAGCACTACATATCGGCATGGCGGGAGTTTAAGCAGCTGCAGAACATTTTGAAGGCAGTTCTACAAAGGTAAGATGGATTTAATTGAATACCCCCTATATGTATCTTTGTGCTACATTACTGCATTAAACAGGAACATGTTCCCCAACTGGTATTGATAAGGATATTAGTAGTGCACTGCAGTGTGGGACTGGGATGCCAGGTAGCCATTTTGATGGTATCTCTCTCTCCAGGCATTGGGTATGCCTTGGGGGCTGCTCCTGCTGCATTGTGCTTAGTACAGAGAAATACCCATGCTGTCGTTTTGATGGTATCTCGCTGTCCAGGGTAGAGATGTAGCGAACTGTTCGCCGGCGAACTAATTCGCGCGAACATCGGGTGTTCGCGTAAATTCACGGACTTTTGCCGATGTTCGCCACTTTGGGTTCGCCGCGTTTTTTTTTGGCGCCGCGTTTTTTCGCTTCGTTTTATCGCCTATGCATATACATAGGAATAGCTTGCGTTTTTTTTTTTTTGGCGCTTTTTTTTTTTTGCGTTATTTTTTTGCGTTTTTTTTTTTTGCGTTTTTTTTACAAGTATTTTTCAGAGAAGTTTTTGCCCTTGATCCCCCTCCTGCATGCCACTGTCCAGGTCGTGGCACCCTTTAAACAACTTTAAAATTAGTTTTCTGGGCAGAAATGGCTTTTCTAGGTTTTAAAGTTCGCCTTCCCATTGAAGTCTATGGGGTTCGCAAAGTTCGCGAATATTCGCGAGTTTTGGCGAAAGTCCGCGAACGGGTTCGCGAACATTTTCGGCGATGTTCGCTACATCACTAGTCCAGGGATTGGGTATGGCTTGGGGGCTGTTTCTGCTGAATTGTGCTTAGTACAGAGAAATAGCCATGCAGCCATTTTGATGGTATCTCTCTGCCCAAGTATTGGGTATGGTTAAGGAGCTACTCCTGCTGGAATTTATTTAGTACAGGGAAATAACCATGCTGCAATTTTGATGTTATCTCTCTGTACAGGCATTGGGTATAGCTAGAGGTCTGATCCTGCTGAATTGTGCTTAGTACAGAGAAATAACCATCCTGATATTTTTATGGTATGTCTCTATCTAAGCATTGGGTATGGGTAGGGAGCTGTTCCTGCTGGATTGTGCTTAGTACATAAAAACTAACCATACTGCAATGTAGATGGTATCTCTCTGTTCAGGCATTGGGTATGGTTTGGGGGCTTTTTCTGATGAATTGTGCATATTACAGAGAAATAACCATGCTTCCATTTTTATGGTATCTCTCTGTCCAGGCATTCGGTATGGTTTGTAGGTTGTTTCTGCTGAATAGTTCTTAGCACAGAGAAATAACCATGCTGCCATTTTGATGGTATCTCTCTGTTCAGGCATTGGGTATGGTTTGGAGGCTGTTCCTGCTGCATTGTGCTTAGTACAAAGAAATACCCATGCTGGGATTTTGATGGTATCTCGCTGTCCAGGGATTTGGTATGGCTTGGGGGCTGTTTCAGCTGAATTGTAGTTAGTAAAGAGAAATAGAAATGCTGCCATTTTTATGTTATCTCTCTGTCCAGGTATTGGGTAAGGTGTGGGGCATATTCCTGCTGGATTGCGTTTAATACAGAGAAATCACCATGCTACCTTTTTGATGGTATTTGTCTGTCAGGGCATTGAGTATGGATTAGGAGCTGTTACTGCAGGATTGTGTTTAGTACAGAAACATAAACATGCTGCCATTTTGATGTTTGATGTTATCTCCCTGTCAAGGCATTGGGTATGGGGCTGTGACTGCAGGATTGGGTATGGTTTGGGGGCTGTTCCTGCAAGATTGTGCTTAGTACAGAGAAATAACCATGCAGCCATTATGATGGTATCGCTCTGTCCAGGCATTGGGTTTGGTTTGGGGGCTGTTTCTGCAGGATTGTGCTTAGTACAGAGAAATAACCATGCAGCCATTATGATGGTATCGCTCTGTCAAGGAATTAGGTATGGTTTGGGGGCTGTTCCTGTAGCATTGGGTATGGTTTGGGGGCTGTTACTGTAGGATTGGGTATGGTTTGGGGGCTGTAACTGTAGGATTGTGCTTAATAATCATGCAGCCATTATGATGGTATGTTTTTTTCCAGGAATTGGGTATGGTTTGGGGGCTGTTTCTGAAGGATTGTGCTTAGTACAGAGAAATAACCATGCAGCCATTATCATGGTATCGCTCCGTCCAGGCATTGGGTATGGTTTTGGGGCTGTTACTGCAGGATTGGGTATGGTTTTGGGGCTCTTACTGCAGGATTGGGTATGGTTTGGGGGCTGTAAGTAAGGATTGGGTATTGTTTGGGGGCTGTTACTGAAGGATTGGGTTTGGTTAGGGGGCTGTCCCTGCAGGATTGTGCTTAGTACAGAGATATAACCATGCAGCCTTTATGATAGCATCTTTCTGTCCAGGCATTGGGTATGGTTTGGGGGCTGTTTCTGCAGGATTGTATATGGTTTGGGGGCTGATTCTTCAGGACTGTATCGATGGTATCGCTCTGTCCAGGCATTGGGTATGGTTTGGGGGCTGTTCCTGCAGGATTTTGCTTAGTACAGAGAAATAACCGTGCAGCCATTATGATGGTATCGCTCTGTCCAGGCATTGGGTTTGGTTTGGGGGCTGTTACTGCAGGATTGGGCTTATTACAGAGAAATAACCATGCAGCCATTATGATGGTATCGCTCTGTCCAGGCATTGGGTTTGGTTTGGGGGCTGTTTCTGCAGGATTGTGCTTAGTACAGAGAAATAACCATGCAGCCATTATGATGGTATCGCTCTGTCAAGGAATTATGTATGGTTTGGGGGCTGTTTCTGCAGGATTGGGCTTATTACAGAGAAATAACCATGCAGCCATTATGATGGTATCGCTCTGTCCAGGCATTGGGTATGGTTTAGGGACTGTTCTTCCGGGATTGGGTATGGTTTGGGGGCTGTTTCTGCAGGATTGTGCTTAGGACAGAGAAATACCCATGCAGCCATTATGATGGTATCACTCTGTCAAGGCATTGGGTATGGTTTTGGGGCTGTTCCTGCAGGATTGGGTATGGTTTGGGGGCTGTTCCTGAAGGATTGGGCTTATTACAGAGAAATAACCATGCAGCCATTATGATGGTATCGCTCTGTCCAGGCATTGGGTTTGGGGGCTGTTTCTGCAGGATTGTGCTTAGTACAGAGAAATAACCATGCAGCCATTATGATGGTATTGCTCTGTCAAGGAATTAGGTATGGTTTGGGGGCTGTTCCTGTAGCATTGGGTATGGTTTGGGGGCTGTTCCTGTAGCATTGGGTATGGTTTGGGGGCTGTTACTGTAGGATTGGGCTTAATAATCATGCAGCCATTATGATGGTATCTTTTTTTCCAGGAATTGGGTATGGTTTGGGGGCTGTTTCTGAAGGATTGTGCTTAGTACAGAGAAATAACCATGCAGCCATTATCATGGTATCGCTCTGTCCAGGCATTGGGTATGGTTTGGGGGCTGGAAGTAAGGATTGGGTATTGTTTGGGGGCTGTTACTGAAGGATTGGGTATGGTTAGGGGGCTGTCCCTGCAGGATTGTGCTTAGTACAGAGATATAACCATGCAGCCTTAATGATAGCATCTTTCTGTCCAGGCATTGGGTATGGTTTGGGGGCTGTTTCTGCAGGATTGTATATGGTTTGGGGGCTTATTCTTCAGGATTGTATCGATGGTATCGCTCTGTCCAGGCATTGGGTATGGTTTGGGGGCTGTTACTGCAGGATTGGGTATGGTTTTGGGGCTCTTACTGCAGGATTGGGTATGGTTTGGGGGCTGTAACTGTAGGATTGTGCTTAATAATCATGCAGCCATTATGATGGTATCTTTTTTTCCAGGGATTGGGTATGGTTTGGGGGCTGTTTCTGCAGGATTGTGCTTAGGACAGAGAAATACCCATGCAGCCATTATGATGGTATCACTCTGTCAAGGCATTGGGTATGGTTTTGGGGCTGTTCCTGCAGGATTGGGTATGGTTTGGGGGCTGTTCCTGAAGGATTGGGCTTATTACAGAGAAATAACCATGCAGCCATTATGATGGTATCGCTCTGTCCAGGCATTGGGTTTGGGGGCTGTTTCTGCAGGATTGTGCTTAGTACAGAGAAATAACCATGCAGCCATTATCATGGTATCGCTCTGTCCAGGCATTGGGTATGGTTTGGGGGCTGTAAGTAAGGATTGGGTATTGTTTGGGGGCTGTTACTGAAGGATTGGGTATGGTTAGGGGGCTGTCCCTGCAGGATTGTGCTTAGTACAGAGATATAACCATGCAGCCTTTATGATAGCATCTTTCTGTCCAGGCATTGGGTATGGTTTGGGGGCTGTTTCTGCAGGATTGTATATGGTTTGGGGGCTTATTCTTCAGGATTGTATCGATGGTATCGCTCTGTCCAGGCATTGGGTATGGTTTGGGGGCTGTTACTGCAGGATTGGGTATGGTTTTGGGGCTCTTACTGCAGGATTGGGTATGGTTTGGGGGCTGTAACTGTAGGATTGTGCTTAATAATCATGCAGCCATTATGATGGTATCTTTTTTTCCAGGGATTGGGTATGGTTTGGGGGCTGTTTCTGCAGGGTTGTGCTTAGTACAGAGAAATAACCATGCATCCATTATGATGGTATCGCTCTGTCCAGGCATTGGGTATGGTTTGGGGGCTGGAAGTAAGGATTGGGTATTGTTTGGGGGCTGTTACTGAAGGATTGGGTATGGTTAGGGGGCTGTCCCTGCAGGATTGTGCTTAGTACAGAGATATAACCATGCAGCCTTTATGATAGCATCTTTCTGTCCAGGCATTGGGTATGGTTTGGGGGCTGTTTCTGCAGGATTGTATATGGTTTGGGGGCTGATTCTTCAGGATTGTATCGATGGTATCGCTCTGTCCAGGCATTGTGTATGGTTTGGGGGCTGTTCCTGTAGGATTGGGTATGGTTTGGGGGCTGTTCCTGCAGGATTTTGCTTAGTACAGAGAAATAACCATGCAGCCATTATGATGGTATCGTTCTGTCCAGGCATTGGGTTTGGTTTGGGGGCTGTTACTGCAGGATTGGGCTTATTACAGAGAAATAACCATGCAGCCATTATGATGGTATCGCTCTGTCCAGGCATTGGGTTTGGTTTGGGGGCTGTTTCTGCAGGATTGTGCTTAGTACAGACAAATAACCATGCAGCCATTATGATGGTATCGCTCTGTCAAGGAATTATGTATGGTTTGGGGGCTGTTTCTGAAGGATTGTGCTTAGTACAGAGAAATAACCATGCAGCCATTATGATGGTATCGCTCTGTCCAGGCATTGGGTTTGGTTTGGGAGCTGTTTCTTCTGAATTGTGTTTAGTAAAGAGAAATAGCCATGCTGCCATTTTGATGTTATCTCTCTGTCCAGGCATTGGGCAAGGTGTGGGGCATATTCCTGCAGGATTGCGGTTAATACAGAGAAATCACCATGCTACCTTTTTGATGGTATTTCTCTGTCAGGGCATTGAGTATGGATTAGGCCCTGTTACTGCAGGATTGTGCTTAGTACAGAGAAATAACCATGCAGCCATTACCATGGTATCGCTCTGTCAAGGCATTGGGTATGGTTTTGGGGCTGTTACTGCAGGATTGGGTATGGTTTGGGGGCTGTTACTGTAGGATTGGGCTTATTACAGAGAAATAACCATGCAGCCATTATGATGGTATCGCTCTGTCCAGGCATTGGGTATGGTTTAGGGACTGTTCCTCCGGGATTGGGTATGGTTTGGGGGCTGTTTCTACAGAATTGTGCTTAGGACAGAGAAATACCCATGCAGCCATTATGATGGTATCACTCTGTCAAGGCATTGGGTATGGTTTTGGGGCTGGTACTGCAGGATTGGGTATGGTTTGGGGGCTGTTACTGTAGGATTGTGCTTAGTACAGAGAAATAACCATGCAGCCATTATGATGGTATCACTCTGTCCAGGCATTGGGTATGGTTTTGGGGCTGTTACTGCAGGATTGGGTATGGTTTGGTGGCTGTGTCTGCAGGATTGTGCTTAGTACAGAGAAAATACCATGCAGCCATTATGATGGTATCTCTCTGTCCAGGAATTGGGTATGGTTTTGGGGCTGTTTCTGCAGGATTGGACTTAGTACAGAGAAATAACCATGCAGCCATTATGATGGTATCGCTCTGTCAAGGCATTGGGTTTGGTTTGGGGGCTGTTTCTGCAGGATTGTGCTTAGTACAGAGAAATAACCATGCAGCCATTATGATGGTATCGCTCTGTCAAGGAATTAGGTATGGTTTGGGGGCTGTTCCTGTAGCATTGGGTATGGTTTGGGGGCTGTTACTGTAGGATTGGGCTTATTACAGAGAAATAAACATGCAGCCACTATGATGTTATCGCTCTGTCCAGGCATTGGGTATGGTTTGGGGACTGTTCCTGCAGGATTGGGTATGGTTTGGTGGCTGTTACTGCAGGATTGGGTATGGTTTGGGGGCTGTAACTGTAGGATTGTGCTTAATAATCATGCAGCCATTATGATGGTATCTTTTTTTTCAGGAATTGGGTATGGTTTGGGGGCTGTTTCTGAAGGATTGTGCTTAGTACAGAGAAATAACCATGCAGCCATTATCATGGTATCGCTCTGTCCAGGCATTGGGTATGGTTTTGGGGCTCTTACTGCAAGATTGGGTATGGTTTGGGGGCTGTGTCTGCAGGGTTGTGCTTAGTACAGAGAAATAACCTTGCATCCATTATGATGGTATCGCTCTGTCAAGGCATTGGGTATGATTTTGGGGCTGGTACTGCAGGATTGGGTATGGTTTGGGGGCTGTTACTGTAGGATTGTGCTTAGTACAGAGAAATAACCATGCAGCCATTATGATGGTATCGCTCTGTCCAGGCATTGGGTTTGGTTTGGGGGCTGTTTCTGCAGGATTGTGCTTAGTACAGAGAAATAACCATGCAGCCATTATGATGGTATCGCTCTGTCAAGGAATTATGTATGGTTTGGGGGCTGTTCCTCTAGCATTGGGTATGGTTTGGGGGCTGTTTCTGCAGGATTGGGCATATTACAGAGAAATAACCATGCAGCCATTATGATGGTATCGCTCTGTCCAGGCATTGGGTATGGTTTAGGGACTGTTCCTCCGGGATTGGGTATGGTTTGGGGGCTGTTTCTGCAGGATTGTTCTTAGGACAGAGAAATACCCATGCAGCCATTATGATGGTATCACTCTGTCAAGGCATTGGGTATGGTTTTGGGGCTGGTACTGCAGGATTGGGTATGGTTTGGGGGCTGTTACTGTAGGATTGTGCTTAGTACAGAGAAATAACCATGCAGCCATTATGATGGTATCACTCTGTCCAGGCATTGGGTATGGTTTTGGGGCTGTTACTGCAGGATTGGGTATGGTTTGGTGGCTGTGTCTGCAGGATTGTGCTTAGTACAGAGAAAATACCATGCAGCCATTATGATGGTATCGCTCTGTCCAGGCATTGGGTATGGTTTGGGGGCTGTTTCTGCTGAATTCTGTTTAGTAAAGAGAAATAGCCATGCTGCAATTTTGATGTTATCTCTCTGTCCAGGCATTGGGTAAGGTGTGGGGCATATTCCTGCAGGATTGCGGTTAATACAAAGAAATAACCATGCTACCTTTTTGATGGTATTTGTCTGTCAGGGCATTGAGTATGGATTAGGCGCTGTTACTGCAGGATTGTGCTTAGTACAGAGAAATAACAATGGAGCCATTATGATGGTATCTCTCTGTCCAGGAATTGGGTTTGGTTTGGGGGCTGTAACTGTAGGATTGGGCTTATTACAGAAAAATAACCATGCAGCCATTATGATGGTATCGCTCTGTCCAGGAATTGGGTTTGGTTTGGGGGCTGTAACTGTAGGATTGGGCTTATTACAGAGAAATAACCATGCAGCCATTATGATGGTATCGCTCTGTCCAGGAATTGGGTTGGGTTTGGGGGCTGTTCCTGAAGGATTGTGCTTAGTACAGAGAAATAACCATGCAGCCATTATCATGGTATTGCTCTGTCCAGGCATTGGGTTTGGTTTGGGGGCTGTTTCTTCTGAATTGTGTTTAGTAAAGAGAAATAGCCATGCTGCCATTTTGATGTTATCTCTCTGTCCAGGCATTGGGTATGGTGTGGGGCATATTCCTGCAGGATTGCGGTTAATACAAAGAAATCACCATGCTACCTTTTTGATGGTATTTGTCTGTCAGGGCATTGAGTATGGATTAGGCCCTGTTACTGCAGGATTGTGCTTAGTACAGAGAAATAACCATACAGCCATTACCATGGTATCGCTCTGTCAAGGCATTGGGTATGGTTTTGGGGCTGTTACTGCAGGATTGGGTATGGTTTGGTGGCTGTTACTGTAGGATTGGGCTTATTACAGAGAAATAACCATGCAGCCATTATGATGGTATCGCTCTGTCCGGGTATTGGGTTTGGTTTTGGGGCTGTTACTGCAGGATTGGGCTTATTACAGAGAAATAACCATGCAGCCATTATGATGGTATCGCTCTGTCAAGGAATTATGTATGGTTTGGGGGCTGTTCCTGTAGCATTGGGTATGGTTTAGGGGCTGTTACTGTAGGATTGGGCTTATTACAGAGAAATAACCATGCAGCCATTATGATGGTATCGCTCTGTCCAGGCATTTGGTATGGTTTAGGGACTGTTCCTGCAGGATTGGGTATGGTTTGGGGGCTGTTTCTGCAGGACTGTGCTTAGTACAGAGAAATACCAATGCAGCCATTATGATGCTATCACTCTGTCGAGGCATTGGGTATGGTTTTAGGGCTGTTACTGCAGGATTGGGTTTGGTTTGGGGGCTGTTTCTGCAGGATTGTGCTTAGTACAGAGAAATAACCATGCAGCCATTATGATGGTATCGCTCTGTCAAGGAATTATGTATGGTTTGGGGGCTGTTCCTCTAGCATTGGGTATGGTTTGGGGGCTGTTTCTGCAGGATTGGGCATATTACAGAGAAATAACCATGCAGCCATTATGATGGTATCGCTCTGTCCAGGCATTGGGTATGGTTTAGGGACTGTTCCTCCGGGATTGGGTATGGTTTGGGGGCTGTTTCTGCAGGATTGTGCTTAGGACAGAGAAATACCCATGCAGCCATTATGATGGTATCACTCTGTCAAGGCATTGGGTATGGTTTTGGGGCTGGTACTGCAGGATTGGGTATGGTTTGGGGGCTGTTACTGTAGGATTGTGCTTAGTACAGAGAAATAACCATGCAGCCATTATGATGGTATCACTCTGTCCAGGCATTGGGTATGGTTTTGGGGCTGTTACTGCAGGATTGGGTATGGTTTGGTGGCTGTGTCTGCAGGATTGTGCTTAGTACAGAGAAAATACCATGCAGCCATTATGATGGTATCGCTCTGTCCAGGCATTGGGTATGGTTTGGGGGCTGTTTCTGCTGAATTCTGTTTAGTAAAGAGAAATAGCCATGCTGCAATTTTGATGTTATCTCTCTGTCCAGGCATTGGGTAAGGTGTGGGGCATATTCCTGCAGGATTGCGGTTAATACAAAGAAATAACCATGCTACCTTTTTGATGGTATTTGTCTGTCAGGGCATTGAGTATGGATTAGGCGCTGTTACTGCAGGATTGTGCTTAGTACAGAGAAATAACAATGGAGCCATTATGATGGTATCTCTCTGTCCAGGAATTGGGTTTGGTTTGGGGGCTGTAACTGTAGGATTGGGCTTATTACAGAAAAATAACCATGCAGCCATTATGATGGTATCGCTCTGTCCAGGAATTGGGTTGGGTTTGGGGGCTGTTACTGTAGGATTGTGCTTATTACAGAGAAATAACCATGCAGCCATTATGATGGTATCGCTCTGTCCAGGAATTGGGTTGGGTTTGGGGGCTGTTCCTGAAGGATTGTGCTTAGTACAGAGAAATAACCATGCAGCCATTATCATGGTATTGCTCTGTCCAGGCATTGGGTTTGGTTTGGGGGCTGTTTCTTCTGAATTGTGTTTAGTAAAGAGAAATAGCCATGCTGCCATTTTGATGTTATCTCTCTGTCCAGGCATTGGGTATGGTGTGGGGCATATTCCTGCAGGATTGCGGTTAATACAAAGAAATCACCATGCTACCTTTTTGATGGTATTTGTCTGTCAGGGCATTGAGTATGGATTAGGTGCTGTTACTGCAGGATTGTGCTTAGTACAGAGAAATAACCATGCAGCCATTATGATGGTATCTCTCTGTCCAGGAATTGGGTATGGTTTGGGGGCTGTTTCTACAGGATTGTGCTTAGTACAGAGAAATAACCATGCAGCCATTATCATGGTATCGCTCTGTCCAGGCATTGGGTATGGTTTTGGGGCTGTTACTGCAGGATTGGGTATGGTTTGGGGGCTGTAACTGTAGGATTGGGCTTATTACAGAGAAATAACCATGCAGCCATTATGATGGTATCGCTCTGTCAAGGTATTGGGTATGGTTTGGGGGCTGTTCCTGCAGGATTGGGTATGGTTTGGGGGATGTCCCTGCAGGATTGTTCTTAGTACAGAGAAATAACCATGCAGCCATTATGATGGTCAAGGAATTATGTATGGTTTGGGGTCTTTTCCTGTAGCATTGGGTATGGTTTGGGGGCTGTTACTGTAAGATTGGGCTTATTACAGAGAAATAACCATGCAGCCATTATGATGGTATCGCTCTGTCCAGGCATTGGCTATGGTTTAGGGGCTGTTCCTGCAGGATTGGGTATGGTTTGGGGGCTGTTTCTGCAGGATTGTGCTTAGTACAGAGAAATACCCATGCAGCCATTATGATGGTATCTCTCTGTCCAGGCATTGGGTATGGTTTTGGGGCTGTTACTGCAGGATTGGGTAAGGTTTGGGGGCTGTTCCTGTAGGATTGTGCTTAGTACAGAGAAATAACCATGCAGCCATTATGATGGTATCACTCTCTCCAGGCATTGGGTATGGTTTTGGGGCTGTTACTGCAGGATTGGGTATGGTTTTGGGGCTGTTACTGCAGGATTGGGTATGGTTTTGGGGCTGTTACTGTAGGATTGGGTATGGTTTTGGGGCTGTTACTGCAGGATTGGGTATGGTTTTGGGGCAATTACTGTAGGATTGGGGATGGTTTGGGGGCTGTGTCTGCAGGATTGTGCTTAGTACAGAGAAATAACCATGCAGCCATTATCATGGTATCGCTCTGTCCAGGCATTGGGTATGGTTTTGGGGCTGTTACTGCAGGATTGGGTATGGTTTGGGGGCTGTATCTGCAGGATTGTGCTTAGTACAGAGAAATAACCATGCAGCCATTATGATGGTATCGCTCTGTCCAGGCATTGGGTTTGGTTTGGGGGCTGTTTCTGCTTAATTGTGTTTAGTAAAGAGAAATAGCCATGCTGCCATTTTGATGTTATCTCTCTGTCCAGGCATTGGGTAAGGTGTGGGGCATATTCCTGCAGGATTGCGTTTAATACAGAGAAATCACCATGCTACATTTTTGGTGGTATTTGTCTGTCAGGGATTGAGTATGGATTAGGCGCTGTTACTGCAGGATTGTGCTTAGTACAGAGATAAAACCATGCAGCCATTATGATGGTATATTTTTTTCCAGGAATTGGGTATGGTTTGGGGGCTGTTTCTGAAGGATTGTATATGGATTGGGGGTTGTTTATTAAGGATTGTATCGCTGGTATCGCTCTGTCCAGGCATTGTGTACAGAGAAATAGCCATGCAGCCATTATGATGGTATCGCTCTGTCCAGGCATTGGGTATGGTTTGGGTGCTGTTCCTTCAGGACTAGGTATTGTTTCGGGGGCTGTTCCTGCAGAATTGGGTATGGTTTGGGAGCTGTTCCGGTAGGATTGTGCTTAGTATAGAGAAATAAGCATGCAGCCATTATGATGGTTTCTCTCTGTCCAGGCATTGAGAATGGTTTGGGGGTTGTACCTGCAATATTGTGCTTAGTACAGAGAAATACCTATGCAGCCATTATGATGGTATCACTTTGTACAGGCATTGGGTATGGTTTGGGGGCTGTTCCTGCAGGATTGTTCTTAGAACAGAGAAATAACCATGTCGCCATTATGATGGTATAGCTCTGTCCAGGCATTGGGTATGGTTTGGGGGCTGTTTCTGCAGGATTGGGTATGGTTTGGGGGCTAGTAGGACATCAGTAGTAGGAAAACTTTTGGAAGGGGTAATAAGGGATAGGGTACTTGAATACATTGCAGTTCACAATACTATTAGTTTGTGCCAGCATGGTTTTATGCGTAACAGATCTTGCCAGACTAATTTAGTTGCCTTTTATGAGGAGGTGAGCAGGAACCTTGATGCTGGAATGGCAGTTGATGTCATCTACTTGGACTTTGCTAAAGCGTTTGATACAGTACCTCACAGAAGGTTAATGATCAAATTAAGGAATATTGGCCTAGAACATAATATTTGTAATTGGATAGAGAACTGGCTGAAGGATAGAGTACAAAGAGTGGTTGTAAATGGAACATTTTCTAATTGGACCAGTGTGGTTAGTGGAGTACCGCAGGGGTCAGTCCTTGGGCCTTTGCTGTTTAACTTGTTTATTAATGACCTGGAGGTGGGCATAGACAGTATTGTTTCTATTTTTGCTGATGACACTAAATTGTGCAAAACTATAAGTTCCATGCAGGATGCTGCCGCTTTGCAGAGCGATTTGACAAAATTAGATAACTGGGCAGCAAACTGGAAAATGAGGTTCAATGTTGATAAGTGCAAAGTTATGCACTTTGGTAGAAATAATATAAACGCAAACTATCTACTGAATGGTAGTGTGTTGGGGGTATCCTTAATGGAGAAGGATCTAGGGGTTTTTGTTGATAACAAGTTGTCTAATGCCAGGCAGTGTCATTCTGTGGCTACTAAAGCAAATAAAGTGCTGTCTTGTATAAAAAAGGGCATTGACTCAAGGGATGAGAACATAATTTTGCCATTTTATAGGTCCCTGGTAAGGCCTCACCTTGAGTATGCAGTGCAGTTTTGGGCTCCAGTCCTTAAGAAGGATATTAATGAGCTGGAGAAAGTGCAGAGACGTGCAACTAAACTGGTTAAGGGGATGGAAGATTTAAACTATGAGGTTAGACTGTCGAGGTTGGGGTTGTTTTCTCTGGAAAAGAGGCGCTTGCGAGGGGACATGATTACTCTGTACAAGTACATTAGAGGGGATTATAGGCAGTTGGGGGATGTTCTTTTTTCCCATAAAAACAATCAACGCACCAGAGGTCACCCCTTTAGATTAGAGGAAAGGAGTTTCCATTTGAAGCAGCGTAGGTGGTTTTTCACGGTGAGGGCAGTGAGGTTATGGAATGCCCTTCCTAGTGATGTGGTAATGGCAGATTCTGTTAATGCCTTTAAGAGGGGCCTGGATGAGTTCTTGATCAATCAGAATATCCAAGGCTATTGTGATACTAATATCTACAGTTAGTACTAGTGGTTGTATTTATAGTTTATGTATGTGAGTGTATAGATTGGTAGGTGTGGGTTAGGTGTGCTGGGTTTACTTGGATGGGTTGAACTTGATGGATACAGGTCTTTTTTCAACCCTATGTAACTATGTAACTATGTAACTATGTAACTATGTAACTATTTCTGCAGGATTGTGCTTAGTACAGAGAAATACCCATGCAGCCATTATGATGGTATCGCTCTGTCCAGGCATTGGGTATGGTTAAGGGGCTGTTCCTGCAGGAGTGGTTATGGTTTGGGGGCTAATCCTGCAGGATTGTGCTTAGTACAGAGAAATAACCATGCAGCTATTATGATGGTTTCTCTCTGTCCAGGCATTGGGAATGGTTTGGGGGCTGTACCTGCAGGATTGTGCTTAGTACAGAGAAATACCTATGGAGCCATTATGATGGTATTGCTCTGTACAGGCATTGGGTATGGTTTGGGGGTTGTTCCTGCAGGATTGTTTATGGTTTGGGGGTTATTCCTGCAGGATTGTGCTTAGTACAGAGAAATACCCATGCAGCCATTATGATGGTATCTCTCTGTCCAGGCATTGGTTTGGGAACTGTTCCTGCAGGATTGGGTACGGTTTGGGGGCTGTTCTGTTCTTAGTACAGAAAAATAACCATGCAGCCATTTTGATGTTATCTCTCTATAGGGCAATTGGGTATGGGTTGGGAGCTGTTCCTGCTGACCTTTTCATCCTGAATCTGCTGATCCGGAACTCTCTGATCCTGATCTCAAATTCCTGAGTCCCCTGTTCCTGAGGTTCCTACTGGACGGCGCTGAGCTCGACTGCTTGAGTTCCTGAGATTGCTGATCCTGCAGAAAGTTGTACCAGAAATCTTTGTTTATATTGGAATATTGTATTTCATTAATCTCATAAATAAACATGAAATGTTCCCATTTCTGGTAGTTTTGTTCTCCTTACATACTGTGGCTCTGACCAACTGCAGGGAAGCTTCTCAGGCTCCTATCAAGGAAGAGCCCAACCTGTACTGTGTGTGGGGAACAAACACTGAGCCACTAGCACTGCCCCTGTTAACCCATATCATTTATTGGCGCAATGTTCCATTCTCTTATCATTGGTTCCCTCCTACTAACCCCTCCCCCCAATCTATCTGATCTGATTCTATAGGGTGGGGCCAATGACAGTAAAACATAGATAGATAGATGATACAGAGATAGATAGATAGATAGATAGATAGATAGACATAATGGATAAAGAACAAAAAAGAATTTTGCTTTGGGGCATGGGGGGTCTATCATTATATGAAATTAATTGTCCTGTATCTGGGGTTACATAATTACAGGGGGGGCTAAGGGGACACAGTTTGGGAATGGGCCGGGTGTAGAGCCATTGGGGATAAAATAAAAACATTTGTGGCCGGTTTAGTCCCTCTCAGAATTCAGGCCACTCAATGAGACCCTGAGTGCCTGCCCCATGGGATGCTTGATAGGGCTGGGGTTGGATGGAACAAACCAATTACAGCACGGTGCAGGTTTATCTCTATATCCAGAGAGGCCAAGTAAAGCCAAATGGAAGATGAAGAAGGAATCCCCTAGAAGGAAGGGAGACTAGATGGGAACATTGGGAAAGATATAAAGATGAGGGGTAACAGGGTGCATAGGGGTCAGTTAATAAGGAATGGGTTTTCTGAGTTTTTCTATCCAAGCCCACTTTGGAAGTCCAACATCTGAGCTGAACCCCCCTTAGCGTATAACAAGGTTACAGGTATGGGTATCAGTCATTAAGTCAGCATTCCAAGTATATCTAGGGCAGCAAATAAGTTACCCCCCTAATTTTCAGACCCGGCTACCCAGCACCCCACAATGGGAAGATCACAGACACCCCCATCTCCTTGCAGATGGTGCCCAGGCCAGAATCACTCTCAGGTAACACTGCCAACCCCTGAGCCTCACTGCCGCCCCTTTATCCCTGTAAAGAGGCAGAATTGGAAGAATAATTTAAGAATGTGTATTACATATATATTATATTATATAAATAGTATTTACATATATGTTATTTATAAGTATAATATGTATATATTTTTATAGATAATATAATAGTGAACTTCCCCTTTAACACAGAGCATGGAGTCAGTGTAATTGATTACAGTAATAGTAGGGCTATTTGTATAGTCTCCCCAATTACTGCCACCAATCTAAGGGCCCATCACATTCACACCAGAATTAGTATAACCCACTCCCCCCTTTGTTCATGACAAGTGGAGCTGCTCAATATGAAACCATTATTATTATAAACCAATCAACCTTTTGCTTTTACTCTTCCAGCTGCCATTGATCAATGAAGGTTTGTTGTTTATTGGTTGATACGGGTTACAGCGTCGGCGCAAAGCAGAACTGTAGCTCCTCCATTCAGGGTTTATCTTTGTTCTGCCCAACCAGGGCTGCTCTTAAATGACCTGCAAATGTAGAGAAAATTCTAACTACAGGTATGGGACCTGGTATCCAGAATGCTCAAGGCCCAGGGCTTTACGGATCAGGGATCTTTCCATCATTTGGATCTCCATACCTTAAGTCTACTAAAAGATCATTTAAACATCATCTAAACCCAATAGGATTGTTTAGCCTCCAATAAGGATTATTTATATCTTAGTTTGGATCAAGTACAGATCAAGTTGCAGAGAAAAAGGGAATCATTTTTAAAAATTAGAATTATTTTATTATAATGGAGTCTGTGGGAGACGGCCTTTCCATAATTTGGAACTTTCTGGATAATGGGTTTCTGGATAACAGAGCCCATACCTGTACTTTCTAATGGAAATGTGCCCTTTATATTATTCCATGTGAGGCTTGGGTACCTGGCAGGCTGGTCCCACACTCACGAGTCTCTGACATTAGCCACTCAGCGTTACACTTTGCTGCTCTCAGTGATATTACGTTGGGTGCCCTGATGTTACGAGTGACCCCAGGTAGCACAGGGACCCAGATCTGAAGGCTGGAAAGAGGCAGAAGAGGAACACAAATAATTAATATACAATTGAAAAATGAAGACCAACTGGAAAGGTGCAAAGAATAGGGCATTCTCTCACACACTAATAGGCAACTGGCCCTTTAAAGAGATGGACTGTAGTTTTGTTCCTTTTATGCAGTGTGTGAGTGGTTTGTGTATCTCCTGAGGATATCTATATAGCCTGGAACTGGGGCAACACATTAGCCCAGGGCGGCTGTAAGTAGCCCAGAGCCTCCCATTAGTGTTAGCTCTGTGGGGGTAATATCAGTAGCACATACACATAATAACACTGATGAGAGAAAAACCAGGAGCAGTGTCGGACTGGGTACACAAATGGGCTCACTAACCACCCAGTGACTGAATTATCTACAGCAATAAAGTAACCCCTGAACTCCTTATGGCACGGGGTGGGGCCAGATATGTCATTCTACCCTCATCCCAACACAGTGGTACCAACCAGCTACACCTCCCATTGGTCTTTCCTCTCTGCCTTCCATCATGGTACATCAGCACCCCCTCTTTGTTCCCTCGGCCCACTAGAATCTGCCCCCTCACCCATCCTATCAGCACCCGCCCATCAACCCCCTCCCCTAACCAACCCCCTCCCCCTTGCACCACTGCCCACCCCTCTCTCTGTCCCTATTTTCATTTGCACCAGGGCTGTACAGCTGCCGGGTATCTACCTTTGAGCAACAGAGGATACTGGGAGCTGTAGTTTAGCAACTGACATTCTGCACAACAAGGCCCATGCTTGCTCCGCCCCTTCTCTCTTCTTCAAACAGAAGCAGGAAGCACCTGTAAGCTCGGCCCATTTAACTGCCAATAGGAAGCATTGTCTCAGCCCTGAGGGCTTATTCCTGCTCTGTCACTTCCTGGGAGGTGTGGCCTCAGTCATTGCTAGCAGAACATTTGCTGGGACTTCCTGATTCAGTCAGAAACAGTGACACATGGGGTTGCCACCAGGCCAGTAAAACTTACACTTGGTACCAATGTTATTATTAGGGTAAAAAGTAAAAATATACAAAGGACAGATTTTTTTCCAGAAAAGGTGTCAACCGTATTCACACAGGGTCACAAATGGGGGTGTTCTTTTTGTGTGTTTTATAAGGGGGAAGTGCCCACGGGGATATTTACTGGTACAGGTATAGGACCCATTATCCAGAATGCTTGGGACCAGGGGTTTTCTGGATAAGGGGTCTTTCCGTAATTTGGATCTCCATACCTTAAGTCTACTAAAAAGTCAATAAAATGTTAATTAAACCCAACAGGATTGTTTTGTATCCAATAATGATTAATTATATCTTAGTTGGGATCAAATACAAGGTTCTGTTTTATTACTACAGAGAAAAAAGAAATCCGTTTTAAAATCCTGAATCCTGATAAGGAGCAAGATGCAGGGATGAGATTTAGCCCGGGGGGCGCTGGTGCTGGCGTCTCTGCTGACACTGTAACCCCCACGCCGGGAGACACCAAGAATATCTCAGCACCGGCCCAGTCACATGTGTATGAGGCCAACATGGCAAGGGTGCTGTGTTTGGCACAAACATTTGTTATTAAATCCCCTCCTGGCACCAGTGCAAAAGATAGCGGAATAATTCTACATTTATTCATTTGGGGGAGTTTAGTTCCCCTTTAATCAATGTGGTGTAGGCATTTAATAGTAATGCATTGAGAGACACAAGCAGGGAATTGCTGATGATGCAAAGACATTGGTGCCATGTGCTACAGCTCCCCTTGTGTGAATGATAAGCTTACTGGGCATCATGGGATTTGAAGTCTCAACCCACAAGTCAGTGCTTAAAGCCTAAACAACAGAACGTTACTGATTCACTAAGAGCTTAAATGTGTTCTTTCCCCAGAAAAGACAGACTAAAGGGAAACTATCCCCTGGATTCTTAGGATGTTGTTAAATTTTTGTATTTGTCCCATAATATATAATTTGTTTATAAAAAGGGGGATTTGAGCAGCTGACAGTCTGTTGGACAATGGCAGTTAAGCTAAGGGGCTATTAAATTTATTTTTGCCGTCCCCCAGCAGGGTTTAATGGTCCTAAATTATGAAGGGGCTGAGGGATTTTCCCTGCCATTTGTAGCTCAGTGCCAATATGGAAGTGTTTAATGAAATCTTGCCCTGCTCCCAGTAACCTATAATGGGGCTGGCAAACAGGCAGCGGTTGGGGTGGGCAGCAGAGGGTCACAGTTTTTTCCCTGCAGGAATCTTTGTGCAACTTCAGAAATGAAGAAGAAGACTGTATTTCCCCAGTCTGACCTGCAACCAACCCGAAACCCACAATGGTCCCCCAAATTTTACCCCTAACCCTGAACTATAAACCCACAGGTCCTGTGAGTCAAAACGCACATAACTAAAATGATCCGATCTGTGATTGTGGCTATAAAAGGTACTGATTAGTCTAACAGCTCAGTCACTGGGTAAAAGGGTAACATTTAAAATGAATCTCTTCGGCACCATCCAATCAGCTGACCCATTCCCAACTGGTACCCATAAAGCCGGGTGATTAGGAACTGGCACAGAATATCCACCCACTGAACTCAGGGCAGTTCTAATCAGCGGCCACAGGAGGGGGGCAGCCTGTTGGGAATTTAGTTTATCTGGTATTTTACCAGTCTGATCTGTAAAATGCTTGATTACAGTGTTATTAATATTGAGGAAAGCTCCCAACATATGGAAAGTGCATTACACTGGAGAAACATGATTAGTTTTGGTGGGTCGGTACTGTATAAAGCTGATTAGAGGAATGGGTCAAATGCAATTTTTAATTCTCTGGGTATTCTGGGACCATTATTATCAAATAACAGTTCAGGAGTCATAGTCACACTGATTTAGGTCAATTCCGTGGCACTGGCACCATAAAAGTTTTCACTAGGTCTTGCAACCCATAGTGACCAATCAGATGTTTGCTCTCAAGGGTGGCCAGCAAGGCTGCTTCACTTAATTGGTTGCTGTGGGTTGTTAGACCTGGTGCACTTTGCCATTTTCATTATTCCCCTTGTGTAGCTTTATATACCATTGTTATGAATGTGCTCCTTATCTCCTTCCCGATAGATATTCCCATTGTAAAGTCACTGATTCAGTGGTACAACGATACTCAGGAATGGTGTGGAGGTTGTATTCCTCCTTCTTATCCTCTCATCTGATTGATGTTATTATGAGACCCAATCTCCCATCAGGCTATAGAATCATTTAATGGGAGAGAGTATCTGGCTTTACCAATTAACCATTCATTTACTCCACACTGCAGCACAAATGGCCTAATGGGCTCTACTAGTGCACAAGCTATAACCTATACAGGGCAATGTAATCTGTACATTTATACAGTATAGATATATATTGCCAACAGAGGCAGCTCCTCTCCACATCATATATGTGTCACTGGTCCGTGGGCCACAGGGAATGACTTAAAGGTAACTAAGCAGGGCCTTATACTTAAAGGTAACTAAGCTGCATGAATACATATACTTATATGCTCACGTATACTTCTATGTATTCATGCAGCTTAGTAACCTTCAACTGATCAAATAATTTTTGGCAGACTTTAGGTATGGTGATCAAATATTTCTTATCCAGAAAACCCCAGGTCCAAACAATTCTAGATAATAGATCCTACACCTGTATATCAATAAGAAAATAATATGGCAGCTCCCAGCCATAAATACACAGAAGGGATTTTCTGCAGTTATTCCCTGACACTGTAATATCTATGTAAAACAATATGGCAGCCATTCTGTACGTACTATAAGTTATATCAGTTTCCCAAAGTGTGAGGTGTTCTCCCAGGGAAATGTGGGATGCAGCATTGGGGGGAAGCCGCATTTATCAAACTAGAGGTAGGCAGAAGAGGCACCTGCCTAGAGCGTAACGGTGGGGGGTGCCAGGCAGGTACCTCTTCTTTCAACTACCTCTAGTAGGTGAAAGAAAATGATGGTATCTCTCTGTCCAGGCATTGGGTATGGTGTGGGGGCTGTTTCTGCAGGATTGTGCTTAGTACAGAGAAATAACCATGCTACCATTTTGATGTTATCTCTCTGTCCAGGCATTGGGTATGGTTTGGGGTCTGATCCTGCTGAATTGTGCTTAGTACAGAGAAATAACCATCCTGATATTGTGATGGTATCTCTCTGTCCAGACATTGGGTTTAGTTAGGCGGCTGTTCCTGCTGACCTTTTGATCCTGAATCTGCTGATCCGGAACCCTCTGATTCTGATCTGAAGTTCACGAGTCCCCTGTTCTTGAGGCTCCTGCTGGACTGTGCTGAGCTTGAGTGCTTGAGTTCCTGAGATTGCTGATCCTGCAGAAAGTTGTACCAGAAATCTTTGTTGATATTGGAATATTGTATTTCATTAATCTCATAAATAAAGTTCATAGTTTTGTTCTCCTTGCATGCTGTGGCTGTGACCAATTCTTAGTAATGGGGGTGTAACGTCTGGTGTTTCTGTATCCTGTAGATAGATAAATAGATAGGTGATAGGTAGATAGACATAATATAGAGATAATGGATAAAAAACAAAAAATGAATTTTGCTTTGGGGCATGGGGGTCTATCATGAATTGTCCTGTATCTGGGGGCCAACCCCATTACATAACATGGGGAGGTGCTAGGGGGACACAGATATATTTGGGAATGGGCCGGGTGTAGAGCCATTGGCGATAAAATAGAAACATTTATGGCCAGGTTTAGTCTCTCTTAAAATTCAGGCCACTCAGTGAGACTTCGAGTGCCTGCCCCATGGGATGCTGGGTAGGGCTGGGGTTGGATTGATGGAACAATCAAACCAGTTACAGCACAGTGTAAGATTCTTGATATATATATCCGTAACCCTAGTAAAAGGGGTGATTAATAATATAATATATATATATCATAATCTTACAACGGTGCAGGTTTCTCTATGTATTCAGAGAGGCCAAGTAAAGCCAAATGGAAGATGAAGAAGGACTCCCCCAGAAGGAAGGGAGACAAAGACTAGATGGGAACACTGGAAAAGATATAACGATGAGGGGTAAGAGGGTGCATAGGGGCTTTCTGAGTTTTTCTATCCAAGCCCCATTTGGAGGTCCAACATCTGAGCTGAACTCCCCTTAGCGTATAACAAGGTTACAGGTATGGGTATCAGTCATTAAGTCAATGTTCCAAGTATATCTAGGGCAGCAAATAAGTTACCCTCAAGTCTGACCCTATGTGACCTTCATTTTTGGGTTCAAGGAATATCAAGGGTGGGTTTCCTCTGGCCACTCCACAAACATACAGTCAGGATACTCCAATGCTTTCTGCCAGGAGAGCACAAAACAACAGAAACCATGAGTCTAACAGGTTCTATACAAATGTATTGCCAAACTGCTTATAACTTCAGTAAATGCCCAAGATAAAGTTGCCTATCTGCCCCCCTGGCCCCACCCAACATGCAGGCCCATCCTCCCAATCAGGCAATGGCATTGTATTTAGTGCGGAATCTGCAGGCATGACAATAAGCAGAGTGGAGGGTATTGCAGGGGCCCCAATAAAGTACCCACCACTATATCCTTTGAACAGGAGGTACATCCGGGTCTAATACAAATATAAAGAAGTGTTCACCCAGAATTAACCTTCAAGGTGGGCTTCCAGGAGATAAAATATGTATTTCCCCCCTATCTAGCGATGGACCCTATAGGAAGGACAGTCCCACAGTCATCATTTAAAAGGTCAGTAATTATTACATAGTAACCACAAAGGAAAAAAGACGAAAAATTATTGGTGAACTTTGTATAAAGTACTTACGAAAAATGCTTTAGCTCCTAGTTGTTGCTCTGTGCTGCAACCAAATACAACTGCAAAAATCCAAAAATAGGAAAAAAAAGCTCCAGCAGATTAACTGCAAAACATTTATTATGGGTAGTGGTAACACGACATGTTTCGGGTTTGTTAAAATAGCATAAAAGATAATAATTTATAAGATAATCAAAAACAAGTGCAAAGTGAATAAAGCATACAGTCCAAATACTAAGTCCGTAAGTGTTGATCCAATGTCCTTGGAAATCCATTAAAAACAGTTCCATAAAAGAGGAAGGGAGGTCCAGTTGAACCGAATCCACAAGAAACACTCCTGGGGGCCACTGCACGTTTACACGTGTCTAACCACACCAATGATAGGAAACTGCCCATACAGGGCCTATCCAGGGTAATGTAATCCTTTATATATTGAAATTGCCTATACATGTTTAAATGCAACATTTTCAAATCATTTACGTAAAAATTATTGTTACAAAATGGATACAATAAGCTGCAAAATATGCAAAAAGTTACTAATGAAGTATTACTTTTAACAGGCCGGCCTTATTATATATCTCTATCTCCTGTAATAGGTGACTCACCCATACCAAATTTTTTATTTTTATACAGCAGGAAATCCGTGTTTCGCAACGACTAGCAGGCTAACTTTATTCACCTGAAAAATAGAATGGACAATACATAATTGAACCTACAGGAAACAGAGTAAACTATATTGTTCATTCATACCTCTGGGCATGACACAGTCTAGGCGCCTTATCCACCTAGCCTCTCTTTGTAATAGCAGCTTCTTCCAATCCCCACCTCTTACAGGTTTTTGTACCACCTCCAACACTTTCCATTTTAACTGACAGGCACTGTGCTTATTATCAATAAAGTGCTGTGACACAGATGTATCCGTGTAAGAATCCTTCTTAAAATTCCGAATATAGTTCTTATGCTCTTTTATACGTGTATTAACCGGACGGAAGGTTTTTCCCACGTATAGCATTCCGCACGGGCACTTTAATACATATATCACAAACTTGCTCTTACAAGTGGCATATGCTTTTAAAGGGATTTCCACTCCACTTAGTGGATGGTGTTTGTTAGACCCCTTAATAATGGAACTGCAGCAATTGCATTCCATACATGGAAAAGTGCCTATCTTAGGTTTGCCTTCAAATTCAATTTTTCTGGCAGCAACAAGGCACGTCAATGGGGTCAGCGGTCGCGCCATCCCTTGCCAACCTTTTTGTTTATGAGTTGGAGAAAAAATTGTTTCTTAACAAGACCTATTTACCATATATTAAACAGTATTTCAGGTATGTGGATGATACCTTAATTTTATGGGTTGGTCCGATTGGTAAATTTGAGCAAATGGTATCTGAAGCAAATAAATCACACCCAACGGTTAAATTCACTTTTGAGACCTCTACTACTGAGATTAATTTTCTTGACGTCAACATTAAATTGGATGGTAATAAACTAGTCACAGGGCTATATCACAAAAAAATGGATAGGAATAACCTTTTGCATATCAGGAGCTGCCACCACCCCCTTACATTGAAAGCAATACCTAAGGGTCAGTATATTCGGGCAAGGAAAATCGCTTCTAATGACTCTTTGTATAGAGATGCTGCTAATGATTTGACAAAGCGTTTTATGGATAGGGGTTACCCCAAACAAAAATTAGAACATGTCGCTAATGAGGTTGGTAAGTTGCCTCGTGAGCAATTATTAAAGCCTAAATCTCATATTTGTAATGACAATAGAATGACTTTTGTGGGGAAATTTGATAAGAAAAGCCGGAAAATAGAAAATGTGATTAGAAAGTACTGGCCCATATTACAATCAGATACAAAACATGGCAGTTTATTCAGCAAGCTTCCTAGGTTTGCGTATAAAAGAGGTTCGTCTCTTAAGGACATCTTATGTCCAACACAATCATTTAGTACAAAGACATTGTTTGAAGGCAAACCTAAGATAGGCACTTTTCCATGTATGGAATGCAATTGCTGCAGTTCCATTATTAAGGGGTCTAACATACACCATCCACTAAGTGGAGTGGAAATCCCTTTAAAAGCATATGCCACTTGTAAGAGCAAGTTTGTGATATATGTATTAAAGTGCCCGTGCGGAATGCTATACGTGGGAAAAACCTTCCGTCCGGTTAATACACGTATAAAAGAGCATAAGAACTATATTCGGAATTTTAAGAAGGATTCTTACACGGATACATCTGTGTCACAGCACTTTATTGATAATAAGCACAGTGCCTGTCAGTTAAAATGGAAAGTGTTGGAGGTGGTACAAAAACCTGTAAGAGGTGGGGATTGGAAGAAGCTGCTATTACAAAGAGAGGCTAGGTGGATAAGGCGCCTAGACTGTGTCATGCCCAGAGGTATGAATGAACAATATAGTTTACTCTGTTTCCTGTAGGTTCAATTATGTATTGTCCATTCTATTTTTCAGGTGAATAAAGTTAGCCTGCTAGTCGTTGCGAAACACGGATTTCCTGCTGTATAAAAATAAAAAAATTTGGTATGGGTGAGTCACCTATTACAGGAGATAGAGATATATAATAAGGCCGGCCTGTTAAAAGTAATACTTCATTAGTAACTTTTTGCATATTTTGCAGCTTATTGTATCCATTTTGTAACAATAATTTTTACGTAAATGATTTGAAAATGTTGCATTTAAACATGTATAGGCAATTTCAATATATAAAGGATTACATTACCCTGGATAGGCCCTGTATGGGCAGTTTCCTATCATTGGTGTGGTTAGACACGTGTAAACGTGCAGTGGCCCCCAGGAGTGTTTCTTGTGGATTCGGTTCAACTGGACCTCCCTTCCTCTTTTATGGAACTGTTTTTAATGGATTTCCAAGGACATTGGATCAACACTTACGGACTTAGTATTTGGACTGTATGCTTTATTCACTTTGCACTTGTTTTTGATTATCTTATAAATTATTATCTTTTATGCTATTTTAACAAACCTAAACAAATCTATGCACATTGTGGCATTATTTATGCTAATTGCTGCACTATCACTTTAATGTTAATGTATAATGAAACATTACCATATTTAACTATAGCATTTTTTACACAAGGTATATTATATAATGACCCTTCACTTATGTTTAACTTGTTAACTTATTATACTATCACTTTAAGAATGTTTCCTGAAATGCTGTGTGCTTGGTGGGTCATAGGTCAATTTGGCTTTAAATGAGATCACATGGTTATGGTCTTTGTACACTTGATAAAGGGTATTAACCCGAAACATGTCGTGTTACCACTACCCATAATAAATGTTTTGCAGTTAATCTGCTGGAGCTTTTTTTTCCTATTTTTGGATTTTTGCAAAGGAAAAAAGACATAAGTCTAACAAGAGCAACCATTTAGCCAACTTTTAAGTCATAATCAGAGAAGGCAGATGAGGCTTCTGCTATATTGCTCTAATAGTCAGAAACAGTAGCGTCAAGAATAGCAAAGGACTGACCAATAGCAATTACATATACAAAGAATTTTAACATAATTGAAAATGTGTAATTTATGTATATTAGAGCATTGGATAAAATAACATTTCCTTTTATTAGGGAAAATTGTATTTTTTAAGGTAAAAAAAGGTTTTCTAAGAGATCACGTTCAAGATTATGTACTGGAGAAAAGTATTGCAGGTAATAATCAGCAGGGTTTTATAAAGGATAGATGGAGTCAAACAAAGGTACTTGTTTTCTATGATGCAACATGTTGCTCACCAACCCCTTGAATGTTTCGCTCAATGCCCCCAAACCAGGGAGTTATTTTTGAAATCCTGACTTGGGGGCAAGTTTTGGTTGAATAAAAACAAGATTTACTACCAAATAAAGCCTCCTGTAAGCTGATAGTGTGCATAGAGGCCCCTAATAGCCAATCTTAGCCCTTATTTGGCTCCTCCATGAACTTTTATGGTGCTTGTGTTGCTCTCCAAGTCTTTTTACATTTGACTGTGGCTCACGAGTAAGAAAGGTTGGGGATCCCTTATGTAGAAAGTAGGAATATGGACAGTGGTGTTGTAGTCTCCCTAGGCTCCTAAGGCAGGCTTATTGATAAGGGTCACATAAATATATGCTTTCTATATTAAGGTCTATTGTTCTTGGTGGTGCTATTTTGATGTAACTTGATAGAGAACTGGCTGTCAATTTTTCATTGCATAATTGGACTAGGGTTTTTAAGTGCATTGGGTCAGGATGTGCTAAGCCTTCGCATTAGATTGCAGAGGTATTCAACTGATAACAGCAGTCTGAGGCAGCAACCAAAATGATAGGCATGGGGGTGAAGGTGTAAAATAGATAATTGAGGATTGTGGCCAGGCCAGGATTTGTGGCAAGGCCACAAAGGCCTAGGGCGGCAAAAATTTAGGGGCGGCATGCCGCCCTGCCGCACCGAGGCTTTGCCCCCATACGGAGTAATGGGGACCTTTGCCCACTGCTCCATATGAGTTTAAATTGGCGCAAACTCGCATGCGGGGGAGGGTGATGAAAGTGGTTGGCCTCGGGGCGCACGGATCAGAAATCTGGTGCTGATTGTGGCCTGGCAAATGAATATTAGAAAATATCAGAAAGTTTTTTTCTGAATGCACTCGTTATTTTCTGCAATCCATTGCTCTAGCTTGTTACAGATGTTTTTAAAAAAAGTGTATCTTTTGCAAAAAAATTGAAAGCTGACCACAAAAAAACAGTTTGTGATTTAAAACAAAAAACATTTGAATAAATTCAGTGAATCATTCACTCTTTATCACATCAGTTTCACTAGTCCCAATGCTAATTAATTCATAAATCTGCCCTGTAGTGTCAAATTTAAAAAAGAAAATAAAAATGTAGCTCTTCATTCAATTCCAGACTTTAAAGGGCCAAGTGTAATTATAAGAGAAAAAAAAATATCTTCTAATTTAGTTCCAACTTTCCCCATAGACTTTCATTACATTTTCATAAGGTAACGAATGAGATAAGTTTTTTTTTTATCATGGAACTGAATCTGACCCTTTAAAGTTTTCATGTGATTTACCATAAAACAGGTTTGTCAGTAAATCCATCCAGACAATACACGTATATATATCCAATAAGATAATTATCTAGAACTCAGCACTAATAATGAGCAAATCTTTTCAGCAGGCATTGATTCACAAAGAATTTCCAAATTTCTCCATTTCGCGAAAATTCAACACGGAAAAAAAAGTCAAGGTCGCATCAAATTGGATGCGGTCCCTTAAAAATAGGTGCAGTCGCGTCAAAAAAAGATGCGGGTGACAAAAAAAATGCAGGGCGACAAAAAAAGTCACGCAACAAACACTTTTCGCGGATTTTTCACCGTTTCGCAAATTTTCTTGTCGTTTCGCGAATTTTACGGCAAGATGGGACAGATTCGATCATCACTACTCAGCACCCTGTGATTATGTCAGTCAGTTTCCTTGAAAATTACCAATATTATTTGTGCAAGTAGAATCTTGGAATTTCCCCCAAAGCTTTCTTAACATTCTTGTTCCTTAAACTGTAGATTAGAGGATTTAATATTGGGATGATTGCTGTATATAAAACAGAAAGGGGCTTGTCTTGGGCAAGCAGATAGTGGGATGAAGGTCTCATGTGCATGACTAGAACAGTCCCATAGAACAAAATGACTACAGTAAGATGGGATGCACAAGTAGAGAAGGCTTTTTGCCTTCCATCAGAAGAATGGATTTTAAGGATACTGGATATTATGAATATATAGGAAGTGAGCGTTAGCACGAAGGCAGGTAGTGCCACCATGGAGCCCACCACATAAGTCAAGATTTCAATAAATACCTTATCCACACAAGACAAGTTTAGTAACACTGAAAGATCACAAAAGAAATGATTGATAATTGGTGGCTTGCAAAAAGGCAATTGTGAAATAACCATAGTGTGTGCTAATGGATCCAGAAATCCAACAATCCAACACACGGTAGCCAACAGCATGCAGGTTCTCGTGTTCATCAAAACGGCATAGTGCAAGGGCTTGCATATGGCTACGTAGCGGTCATAAGCCATGGCTGTTAAGGAGACAAATTCTGTGCATGCCAATGACATGAAAACATAAAGCTGTGCTATGCAGCCGGGAAAGGAAACAACACTGGGACCTGCTAGAAGAGTTGAAAGGAGCTTTGGTTGAATGGCAGAAGAGTAAAAGATGTCCAAGAAGGAAAGGTTGCCGATAAAGAAGTACATAGGGTTGTGGAGTAAGGGGTTCAGGCTTACAACTGTTATGATAAGAAGATTGGCCGCCAAAGTAAGAAGGTATATGATAAGGAAAACAATAAAGAGTGGGGTCTGTAGAACATGACTGTCTGTAATTCCAAGAATAATCACTTGTGTGACTTTGCTTTGGTTTAGAAAATTGTTGAAGCCTAATGTGGCTGCCAGTTCCTTAAAGGTATTATATAGAAACAGAGAATGGTTTCCTCATTATTTATTGTTATACATAATAAATTAAAGTAAAGATTACTGACCACTCTATGCCAATCTGTTTCTAAATATTTACAAAATGGGAGCTATTATCACTATAATCATTCATTATATTCAAAAGAAAACACAACAACAGAGCCACCCTTTGTTTTGCATTATGGCAATTTATGAAGTAAAGTGTATAGGCATTTAGTTCTTGGTATCTGTATAGCAGAACACTGAACTTAATTAGTGTTTTTTATTTAATTCACTTAATATTGGTTTAATGCCTTTAAAGTTTGGGTAATAATAAAACATAATGTAGTACTTTTATAATATGTTTGTGTTTCTCTTCTTATTCCCTGAACTTTTCTTGTATAAACAAATCAATAGGCTGCTGTATATTGATATTTAAAGCATTTCTGACCACTGAAACTTTTTGGTAAAAACTGATCTAGAATAACATAATTGAAAAACCCATTGAAAGTAAGAAAGTAGAATACTTTTCTACAAACTCCAACTAAGTAACCAACATTGTTTAAAAAAAAAAAAAGAGATATATTTGATGATCGTGAACCATGAGTAGATAGAGGCATTGTTAGGCACTGTGCTCTATGTTCTAGTGTGATAACCAGGCTTGTATATAGAAAAGTAGAGAGTCAGCTCTCTGTCTTGATGAGACCAGGACAAATGTCCATCTATTAAAGTGGTATAAATTGTGCCAACTGATAAGAGGAGCTCACACATTGGTATTTAATAGTAGAGTGCTAGGTGGTATAGAATAATGGGAATATTATAGAACTAGTTTACACAAAAATGTTGCGTAAACTACAGATCCTCAGCTTGTTTATTGCGGAACGCACATACAGTGGTCTGTATGTGCACTCCGCAATAAACAGGTTGGATGTATCTTTTTACACCAGCAAGTAGTTTTGTGAGCTTTTTCCTTTTTTTCTTGTGCTCTTTGTTATGGGCACCTGGCCAGGTGCATCGGGAGGATCTGCACCGGTGGATAGTGGACTGGGTTAACGGGGAGCCATGAGTGTATGGACTTTCTTTGTTTACTGTATGAACACAATTTTTCAGTCATTTTTTGCAGATATAGTTACATAGGGTTGAAAAAAGACCATCATGTATGTCCATCAAGTTCAACCCTTCCAAGTAAACCCAGCACACACAAACCTATACTGACTTATCTATAGACTCACATATATAAACAATATATACCAACATCAATAATAACTGTAGATATTAGTATCACAATAGCCTTGGATACTATGCTTGTTCAAGAACTCATCCAGGCCCCTCTTATAGGCATTAACAGAATCTGCCATTACCACATCACTAGGAAAGGCATTCCCCAACCTCACTGCCCTCACCGTGAAAAACCACCTGCGCTGTTTCAAATGGAAGCTCCGTTCCTCCGGTGCGTTGATTGTGTTTATGGGAAAAAAGAACACCCCCTATCTGCCTATAATCCCCTCTAATGTACTTGTACAGAGTAATCATTTCCCCTCACAAGCGCCTTTTTTCCAGAGAAAAGAACCCCAACATTGACACTCAAATAATATGACAATCATTTGAACAAAATTGTACACAGATGAGTAGCATGCCTTGGCACAAACAGATTTGGAATAATGATATCACCCTCATTTGGCATTATTCATATTTTTAAAATGAAAAAAAAAACATGTTACTGTAACCTATTTGTATGTTCATGTATTGTATAAATACTCACAAAAGCCATTACACTATGTGGTGCATATGCCTTGTACAGTTTACACTGTGATGATGTTTATATATCATTCTGGATTCATTATACACCTAGGCAGTTACCCCCAGATGAATGTTTATTAATATACAGGTATTCTGGCTTACTCCCCTGGGATCCTACGGTTGTATTTTGAGTCCTTTATTAGTGATATGAAAACTTAAATTACTACTTTCACCAGTAGGTTTTAACCCTTTTAAAATAAAGTGCAAATTAAGATGTGTAGATGTATAGACTTTTAAAGGCCTTAAGTGACAACCCTATTTAAAGTACTGTGCTTGCTCTAAAGCTTTAAAAAGATATCCCTGATAGATCACAGGCCATCTTAAAAGGTGTTCTAGTAAGTGCTGCAATTATAGTAAATAGTGATGAGCCCGTTTTTCCGCCATGCATGGATTCGCAGTGAATTTCTGCATTTCGCCATTGGTGAATTGTTTTGCGAAACTTCAACAAAATTTGCATCAAAATGCGTGCTTTGCGTCAAAAACAGGTGCAATTGCGTCAAAAATGGGCATGGTCATGTAAAAAATAGGCATGGTTGCATCTAAAATAGGCAAAAATACAGTGCATGACAAAAAAAAGCCGCGCGCAACAAAAAAAGACGTGTGCGGCAAACCTGTTTCACAGTTTTTTCGCCATTTCACAAATTTTACTATCATTTCGAGAATTTTCCGGGCGAATCACAACAGGACAGATTCGCTCATCACATAGTAAATGATACATTCACAATTTCTCTTTCAACCATTTCTATTTAGAAAAGACAGCACTGATTTGCTGGCCTAAAAAGGGGTAGGGCTTAACAAAAGATGAATTTTGGACTAGGCTTGGGTGACCATTCGCATTGCTTAAAATGTCCTGGTTATTCAACTGAGAATGTTGGGAAATACCCGGGAATCAAAGAGCAAACAACCTTTGATAAGGGAATGGTCAGTAAGTGAGAAAGGAGCACATTCAAACGCTAAACCCAGAAGCTTTTATTTTCACTTTGGACTTTGCTTTAAGCTATTTTATGCACATATTATTAAACATAGAGGTATCCAAAAGCATGACCAATAAGTAATGGCATCCGTATGTATGAAGTGTATAGTTCCAGCAGACAGGGTCATACCTTTCCACCTTTTGCTTAAAAACAGTACAGGTATGGAACCCATTATCCAGAATGCTTGGGACCGGGGCTTTTCTGGATAAGGGATCTTTCCGTAATTTGGATCTCCATACTAAAAGAGTAATTAAACGCAATAGGCTTGTTTTGCTTCCAATGAGGATTAATTATATCTTAGTTGGGATCAAGTACAAGTAACTGTTTTATTATTACAGAGATAAAGGAAATCATTTTTAAAGGAAATCATTTATAATGGAGTCAATGGGGGACGGCCTTCCCGTAATTCGGAACTTTCTGCATGACGGTTTTCCGGATAATGGATCCCATACCTGTACTACAAAAAAAAACTAAGCTGACTAACTAAAATATCTGCAAGCCACACATTAAGGGGCATATTTATTTTAAAATTGCAATTTTTCCACAATGCAGGAAATCCCAAATTAAATATGTAAGTCAGGGTTCCCCAACCAATGCGCCGCGGACCAGTGGCAGGCCATGTGCTGTGTTTCCCTGGGCCGTCTCTGATCCTGGCTGTGGTTACATGACAGGTGGTGGATTTTGCCAGTCTGGAGGCTTTACAGCTAACAATCCACCAAACCTGAGACTGTTCTTAGAAATGTAGAAAAGGGGATCACTAGACAGGCCAGTAACCCCATATTTTTCCATCTAGAAGCCCCTATAGCCCACAGGGCCCCTTAGCAATTTTATATGATCAGCCTTCACATAGCAATGCAGCTATATATCTAATGTGTTGTGTTTTGTGTTGTCCTTGGAAAAATTCTCGTTTGAAACCGGTCCTTGGAAAAATTCTCTTGTTTGAAACCGGTCCTTGGTGCAAAAAGGTTGGGGACCGCTGATGTAAGTATTATATGACAGTTTTATTGGAACTAGTGCTAAAACAGTAAAAAAAAGACTTTTATAATATTCACCAGCTCCTAAAAATGATGGCAGTAATGATTACTGATGAGCTTCAATGGGGCATTTTTTCATGGCAATTTTATACATTCCACGCAACTTTTATTTTTTTTTGCACCCATTGGAGTCTAAAGGCACTTTTTCATGGCAAAACATAGGGAACATTTTTACTTATCACTATTAATGATATTTTAAAGATGCTTTGTATAATCCACTAAGGTTTGTAATCCCATCTAAAGCTCTCTGGATATAAATTACTGATATGCTATTGGATTATGCAGGTGGCTGACCTTAGAATATCCAGCCCACATCAACCAATAATATCTCAGACATTTATCCTCCTAAATGGAAGCACCCACATCCATGGAAAAAGGCTTGGCTAGCTATCCGTTAAAAAGGCACGCATTTATATTGCAGGTTGCTTGCAGTACAATAAAGAGGAGCACAACCGAAGTGAATCACTGACTTTGGTAAGGATTGGGTAAATACCCCTTTGGCCCAGCTATTAAAATATAGCTCTATATAATATGATAAAATAAAAAAAATGGAAGTAACATTTGTTTTATTTGTGTAATTACATCTTTTTTGAAAACCAAGTGACATCACGTATCATCTTTCTAAAAGCAACTTTAACATCTCTGTTCCTCATACTATATATTAGGGGGTTCATCATTGGAATAACAGTTGTATAGAATGCCGCATAGAGCTTATCTTGGGCAGGTGAATACTTAGAGGTAGGTCTAACATACATGAAGATAATTGTTCCATAAAAAAGTGTAACAACTGTTAGATGTGAAGAACAAGTTGAGAACGCTTTTCTCCTTCCTTTAATAGAATGTATCTTCATTATGCTGCGAATAATGTAGATGTAGGAAGCCACTGTAAGGAAAGAGGCAGGAAACCACACAGAACTCCTTCAATAAAAGTGAAGTGTTCAATAGTGGAAGTGTCACTACAAGATAGTTTCATGACAGCTGTAAGGTCACAGAAGAAATGGTTGATCACAGGAGATATGCAGTATATAAGGTGGGAAATTCTGTAGGATAAAGTGTTAATAAAACCAAAGGCCCATGTTCCTACAGCAAGGGAGACACAGGCTCTCTTACTCATGAAGACATGATATCTCAGTGGGTTACAGATTGCCCTATAGCGGTCATAAGCCATAACTGGGAGGAGAAAGAACTGAACATTTGTGAAGGCAAGGTAAAAATACACTTGAGTAATACAATTTGAAAAGGAAACACTATAATGCAAATGGTAAAACATGTACAAGAACTGAGGGGCTGTAACCGAAATGCAGCAAATATCCAAAACACACAGATTACTCAAAAAGAAATACATAGGAGTGTGCAAACCAGAGTCAAATATGATTAAAGAGAGAATAAAAGTATTTCCAGAAAGAGTCCATATATAGGAAAAAGTGAATGCCAAGACGAGGAGCATGTTCCATTGTGGAATGTCAGAGAATCCAACAAGGAAAAACTCAGAGACGACAGTTTGGTTACCCATAAGTTTCTCCAATGCTGGCAGGAAAAAGCAACTGTGATGAGCAAAATGGTTGTTGATACTACTGTTGTGAACTACTTGTAGTGGTTTACAAAATGAACTGACTTCTCCTTAGATTCAACAGTAGAACAGTAGTACACTTCATGATTTAATTCAAAGAAGAGAGGTGAGAGGTACAAAAGTATTTTCTATACATGCTAACCTTGTGTTTGTATTTGTAGTATTTGTCTGGCACATCCTTCTGCATCTAGGTTTATTTTCCATTATTCCGTTCCTATCACTGATATGCATTAAGTGTGATATCTTTTAGACAATAAAATTTTATTTGTTGCTATGGGCATAATTCTACATTTATTACATATATTCACACTGAACCTCAACTGCTATTTCTCTGCAAACTCGGATACCACTACTGTAGTATTTAGTGCCATCTTCAAACATGGATAGACACCTTACTTTCCTCAGTCTCAATAATACATTTTTAAAAAGACTTGTCCAAGCTCTGAAACCTGTGTTAGAAGGAGGAGCTGGCCTAGGGTGAACTGTCTTTGATAACAAATCTCATGCTAGAGACACTAGTTTAAGGTCTATGGGAACTATTTGCGACTCAGAACACAAGGAGAGTGGGTGACATTCATTTTATTCCAAAGTACTGAATTTCAAATTTCATTGTTTATGTGACAATATTTTATGTTAAAAATTAAAAGTGAAATGCGGTGTTGGCATAAGCATTCAGTTTCCACAGTTTTGCACACTATTTGGCCCATTTTTCTTGGCAGAAATGCTCCATAATATTGTGGTTAGCCAGATGATGATACCTGTGCACCTGAATTGTCAGGTTTCATGGATTCACAGCTGGATACCTGTATTTTGTACCATTTTTCTTCATTCTGGTATAGCAAGATGCCCAGACCCAGCTGATACAAAGCAGCCCAAGCATGGTGCTATCAGCCTACTTCACTGTAGGAATGTTTTTTTATGTATGGGCATTGGTAAATTTAAACCGCATAAATTGCTTTGAACTTTGTCCAAGGTGCTCGGTTTTGGTCTCATCCAATCATAAACATTTTGCTATATTGGAACAGGCTTGCTCCTTTTTTTCTGCAAAATTTCAGATATGCTTTGACATGGTTCTTTTGAATAATAGTTTTGTGTCATTCTATTTTACAGGCTAGTCTTAAGCAAAACTTGATCCATACCTAAAGAGAAGCAAGGTGGTGCAAGCTGTCAGGTTCCTTGTATACATAAGAAAAGGTCACAGTAGCACAGTAACAAATTGACAAAAAAACATACTTTATATTGCAAGCCATAAGCGCTGTAAACAATAAATTTACTCACAACTCTATACATTTTTGGAAAGTACACATTCTGAGAAATTCCAAATGAATTATTCAACACCAAACTACCGAATTGAAAAGCTTCATTAAAATTAGCACTTTTTTTAAAATTTAATTTAGAATTCATTGTACAGCATTTTACGTTGCACATGTCATAAGGCACAGAGATAAAAGATTCACAATATAAATGCTAGGGCTATGCTAATTTTCATAGGATAAGCAATGTCTATTGCATTTAGATAAAATAGTGCATTTAAATTTATCATATAAAAATTAAGAATGCACCAGTGAATTATACTCTAACTATAAAAGGATCGTGCTTTAAAAAGTTGTGTTTCGGACTGATTTATTGAGAAATTCCACCAAGACCCTATTAGTCCTGCCCACCTGTTCCACTTCCTGCTGGCTGAATTCTCTGTATGTGCAGGGGGGGTGGTGGCACTTAGTACAGGCACTGTAGGATAGGGACCAATCAGCAGCTAGGCTGACCTGATAGGGAACTGAAGACTGTCTTTGCTTGTGTGACTGCAGGGCTGTGATTGGCTCTCCCCCTTCTACTGTGCTTCTGGCAGAGACCGTAAGAACACGCCCACCCCTCATTTGAAACACGGACAGAGACCTGAGAGGATCTATAGAGAGCTCCAATAAAGGGGCCGTTTTTGCAGTTCAATTTTAGCGCAATGTGAAACCAGCACCATATATTATCCATAATTGCCTACAAAATTAGAGTTTTTTCATTTATCCAATATGTCTTCTTAAAACTATTATGGCTGTCACTTCATATAGTGAAAAATCAATGAATGCCTGCATTTTTTTTGGATTGTAAACGTTCAAGTAAACACCATATATTTCTGGAAAGTACAACACATTTTGGATTTACATACTACAAAATGGCTTTCATGAAATTTGAGGTGATTTTGATAAATGTCAGGAAACCTCTAAGCTTGCATTTAAAGGCATCTTATCTCCCACATGTCATTAGGAAGTAAGAAACGCAGAAATTGGCTGCGAATCCATGCATGCCGAATAATTTCGCCCATCACTAAGGCACCAAAATGAAATACAGGTATGGGATCCCTTCTCCGGAAACCCGTTATCCAGAATGTTCCGAATTACTAAAAGGCCATCTCCCATAGACTCCATTATAAGCAAATAATTCTAATTTTTAAAAATGATTTCCTTTTTCTCTGTAATAATAAAACAGTACCTGTACTTGATCCCAACTAAGATATAATTACCCCTTATTGGGGGCAGAACAGCCCTATTGGGTTTATTTAATGGTTAAATGATTCCCTTTTCTCTGTAATAATAAAACAGTACCTGTACTTGATCCCAACTAAGATATAATTACCCCTTATTGGGGGCAGAACAGCCCTATTGGGTTTATTAATGGTTAAATGATTCCCTTTTCTCTGTAATAATAAAACAGTACCTGTACTTGATCCCAACTAAGATATAATTACCCCTTATTGGGGGCAGAACAGCCCTATTGGGTTTATTTCATGGTTAAATTATTCCCTTTTCTCTGTAATAATAAAACAGTACCTGTACTTGATCCCAACTAAGATATAATTACCCCTTATTGGGGGCAGAACAGCCCTATTGGGTTTATTTCATGGTTAAATTATTCCCTTTTCTCTGTAATAATAAAACAGTACCTGTACTTGATCCCAACTAAGGTATAATTTATCCTTATTGGGGGCAGAACAGCCCTATTGGGTTTATTTAATGGTTAAATGATTCCCTTTTCTCTGTAATAATAAAACAGTACCTGTACTTGATCCCAACTAAGATATAATTACCCCTTATTGGGGGCAGAACAGCCCTATTGGGTTTATTTCATGGTTAAATGATTCCCTTTTCTCTGTAATAATAAAACAGTACCTGTACTTGATCCCAACTGAGATATAATTACCCCTTATTGGAGCCAAAACAAGCCTATTGGGTTTATTCAATGTTTAAATGATTTTTAGCAGACTTAAGTTATGGAGATCTAAATTACAGAAAGATCCCTTATATGGCAAACCCCAGGTCCCGAGCATTCTGGATAACAGGTCCCATACCTGTACTGTATAAAGGGGGGTGAATATGTCTGTGTACTGCAAAATACAGTTAATACTACAAAAAGTTGGTGTTTTCTATGAAATTTCTAATATTCAACAAACCACAAAGCTTTGCTAAAAAAGAAGCAAATAATGAATAACAATACATGACTACAAATGTAATCATTAATTTACTAAAAATCAAATAACATGAGGCAAATCCATAACTGAACAAAATACCTGATTAGTGTAATTAGCGGTCATGTGCCTCATCCACAAGTCATGTAGACAGGTTACAAGAATGTTAGGGTCCAGGCAAAGAACATAACAGTAAGTGCTTGGCCAGTAAAATGTTAAAACATTGCCAACTCACAGCATCATTTTACTAAATACAAACCATCTTCTCTAGCCAAAGGTCCCTTATTTTATGCATCATTCTTTTATATTGGACAAAACACTTTAGAAAACTTTAAATATTTTACATGAGTAGTTATGACCCAACTTACTACTAACCTCCTCATAAAAGGTAATCAAATTTGTTTGGTATAATCAATTTGTCATAAATCAAGTCTGATTTTCTCTACTCATATTGTTTAGAATTCTTATTATCTGTCCAAACATTTTGTATCAGTATAAATGTTCAGCTTACACGTAGATAATTTCCTAGTTGTGATCTTGTTCCCTCTATAAGTATTGGTAACACAGTACCACATGGGGATCTGCCAGCCTTGTGGCACCAACCCTGATAAATGAGAGTCCATAACAGAACTCTGGGCTGGATTCCAATATACAGTATATCAATTTTGATTCATTAGTTAATATATGTTTTGGTGAACAAATAGCTACTGAAATGCCTACAGAAAAATAAATTGGTCATTTTGTCAAATGCGTAAGTGTGCAATGCAGTGTGAATGCAGAAGAAAGGGGGTGGAATTAGTCACCTACATTGCATATTATATAACACCCAAAAAAAAGGAACAGTAGGAAGTCAAATCAAAGAAGTCAAAGAAATGCAACTCCACTTGTTTCTGCTGATCAATAAAAACAATCCCATAGACCAATAATCCCCAATCCAATAGGATTGCAGGATTATCACTTGGAACTTCCCTATGGTCAGGCTGTATAGTTGAAATCAGTTAAGCAGCCCAACCAAAACTGGACTTAAGGCTTCTTAACACATTAATTTTAATAAGATGCTAGAACTCCCACATCTCAGCAATACCCATCCAAATTGTACATCACCAATGTAAATATAATGTGGGGTTTAAAAATTCTTTTCAGAGTAAGAATTATATCCAACAGCTTAGAAAAATGTAAAAATATTTTGTTATGAGCTGTAAGCATTGTTACCTCTTTGAAAAACATGATGTTTAATAACCTGCCCCACTATCCAAAATACAACAATGCCATTTTCCATTATGTCCTATTTAAACAAAGCTAGCATATATGTAGGCTGATGACAAAACAATTCCATGTTGTATTGTTTGAATGTTTTTAGTAGCCCTAAGGTAAAAGATTATTTGAACATGCTTAGTTTGATTCAATGTATTGATTGTATACTAGGATTCCGTCTATGTATAAGTGTATACTGTATGTGAGATCTTTGCAGATTCAAAAATAACATAGTGTACCTTGACTTGCTCTAGTTCTTGTTTACCAACTAAATGAATTCCCTGAAATTTATGTTCTACAAATACTTATCATAAATCCCATGTGTTATTTGTATTCTAATTGGCTTTCATAATTATGAAAAAGAGCAAAGGGATGACAAGGTAATGAAGGGATGAAAGTAATGCTTAGCAGAATGGTCTGTTATACTGTACTCCAGATGTTACCTATTTGGTACTAGGGACTATCTGCCACAGCCTACTGTAGATCCTCCATAGTCAAAATATCAGATGAGCATATTAACTCCTATACAAACTGCATGTCATTTACAAATGGGTAAAGCGGAGGTAACTTTTTTGCTATTTCCCAATTTGTGTCTAGCAGCAGGCAAACAATTCTGAGGTGCACTCACAGTCACTGGGTAAAGGAATGAACGGAGGATAAAATTAATGGTGGCACATTGTTGAGATTGTTTCACTTTGTCCTTTGTTAATAAATGAGGACCCAAATCTTTAAAAGGAATACTGTCATGGGAAAACCTGTTTTTTAAAAAAAAAAAAAAGAAATGCATCAGTTAATAGAAATTCTCCAGAAAAATCCAGCATTGAATTCTGTTTTTAATGCCCATAAGAAAGGGAAACACACAGTCTGGGATTATCTGCAAAATATGGTAGAATTCTAAAGATGCTCACCCCAGGTCAATTAGAAACCAAATAGAATGGAATGGTTATTTATCTTGTGACATTAGCCAAGTACACATATTTAATTACTAATGTGAAAAATAAACTGCCACTGTTATAAAAGACTCAAACCTGTTCTGGATACTCTGGGAATACTACAGCAGGGTTGCATGTACCTGTAACCTTGATATGAGCATAGAGGGCTACACAAATGCTGGGGCACAAATGCAGACAGGAACCCCAGTTTAACAAATGTCATAGTACATTTTCCCATTCTAGAAATATGAAAAAAGAAAACATTTGAAGCTTAAAGCCTCGTACTTACAGCTCACAGCAATATTAGCAGTCATTTTAAGACATCACCTTATTTTCTGAATTATCTGTTTTTGTTCCATATTAGTCTATTCAGCAGCATGTACCAGTACCATGATATAATGAAGAAAATCATTTGTTGCTAATCAGTAATTAATGCTCCATGGCACAGTATGTGATATCAGGTATGCTAGTAGTTTTAACGAAATATACAGTGAACTCATTTATATAGTCTGGAAGAGATTGGGACTGCTCTGAAAATATATTCTCTCCTTTGAATTAGTTAATTTAATGTATTTTATTCTGAAATTCCCCAGGAATAAAACGTGTGGTTATGGGACCTGGGAAGTAAATATCTGTTGCTAATTGTGAAGATAATGTAGTTTTTATTTTCATATGTTTTGAGGCTTTAAAATGTAAAGGTTCCTTGGAACCTAGAATAATATGGCAAATTCGGGTTCACTGTTATTATTGTTATTTCAATTTCCTTTTTATAACACTTACAGGCTGATTCATTAGTATTGTTTTATCACATGCTGATCCACAAGTGTTAGAATTCCAACAACCCCCTATGCCCTATCATATAGGAGACCTAAAAATATGCAGGATATGTTAGTGAAAGCTAACACTGGATCTAGTAAGAAGGACAGAAAGATGACATTGGCACCAAGGAAGGATAGAATGTACCCATGTTTGGGATGTGCACAATGTGGCCTCCCATAGGGCTCAATGGAACCCTGCAGCTCCAACCTGGCCAAAGGAAAGTCTCCCATAGGGCTCAATGGCACTCTGCAGCTCCAACCCGGCCCAAGGAAAGTCTCCCATAGGGCTCAATGGCACTCTGCAGCTCCAACCTGGCCCAAGGAAAGTCTCCCATAGGGCTCAATGGCACTCTGCAGCTCCAACCCGGCCCAAGGAAAGTCTCCCATAGGGCTCAATGGCACTCTGCAGCTCCAACCCGGCCCAAGGAAAGTCTCCCATAGGGCTCAATGGCACTCTGCAGCTCCAACCCGGCCCAAGGTAAGGCTCCCATAGGGCTCAATGGCACTCTGCAGCTCCAACCCGGCCTAAGGAAAGTCTCCCATAGGGCTCAATGGCACTCTGCAGCTCCAACCCGGCCCAAGGAAAGTCTCCCATAGGGCTCAATGGCACTCTGCAGCTCCAACCCAGCCCAAGGAAAGTCTCCCATAGGGTTCAATGGCACTCTGCAGCCCCAACCCGGCCCAAGGAAAGTCTCCCATAGGGTTCAATGGCACTCTGCAGCCCCAACCCGGCCCAAGGAAAGTCTCCCATAGGGTTCAATGGCACTCTTCAGCCCCAACCCGGCCCAAGGAAAGTCTCCCATAGGGTTCAATGGCACTCTGCAGCCCCAACCCGGCTCAAGGAAAGTCTCCCATAGGACTCAATGGCACTCTGCAGCCCCAACCCGGCCCAAGGAAAGTCTCCCATAGGGCACAATGGCACTCTGCAGCTCCAAACCGGCCCAAGGAAAGTCTCCCATAGGGCTCAATGGCACTCTGCAGCTCCAACCCGGCCCAAGGAAAGTCTCCCATAGGGCTCAATGGCACTCTGCAGCTCCAACCCGGCCCAAGGAAAGTCTCCCATAGGGCTCAATGGCACTCTGCAGCTCCAACCTGGCCCAAGGAAAGTCTCCCATAGGGCTCAATGGCACTCTGCAGGTCCAACCCGGCCCAAGGAAAGTCTCCCATAGAACTCAATGGCACTCTGCAGCTCCAACCCGGCCCAAGGAAAGTCTCCCATAGGGCTCAATGGCACTCTGCAGCTCCAACCTGGCCCAAGGAAAGTCTCCCATAGGGCTCAATGGCACTCTGCAGCTCCAACCTGGCCAAAAGATAGTAACAATACCCAAGCTTGAATGAATCCAAAACTTTTGTTACCGTTGCCCACAGTACAAAAAGTATGAATTTTTCGTACAATAATGAACGTATCACGAAAAATTTGTATTTTTTACGATATTATTGATAACAATATGAACGGTTCTAAACGTTAGAAAAAATACAAATTTTTGGGATTCATGGCCATTGTACTTTAATGAATGGGCCCCTAAATGTCCATGTAGACTAATGTATGTAGGAAAGAAAATACAACCAATTAGGGATCTCAATCAGGAATGAAGTAGTTAAATTGCCTGTTCCACATCAGTTTAAACAAGGAGGACATAGCGCCTCGCAATTGTGATACACTGTGATAGAATCTATTCCGGATCTTAGGCGTGGAGGTAACTGATTTCAAACGTAGTGGACACCAAGCGCTCCGGACTCCGGGGTCTCTCATAAAATCAAATCTTTATTGTTGCATTAAAAGAAGGAACGCCTAACGCGTTTCGTATGCCAAGCACACTTATTCATAGGCTTAACTGAGAATTATATTTGAGGCATTTTGGATTCATACTCTGGGAAATTAGAGCCCGGGGGGATGAATCGTGATTATGACCCAATGGCTTTGTGTAATACTTGTAAATTACAATTGTGTTACTTTGTTTTATTATGCTAGTTTACTTCATTGTGAGTTGTAGTTGAACATTGATACACAATTAGGCCATGTACCTTAAGATAAAGCTGCAAGCAGGAACAAAGGGACTTATGGGTATAAGAAGTGTGATTCAATTTGGGAGTATATATTATGTTTGAGAAAGGGACGTGAGTCCCGGAAGTTCACATGTATTTTTTGTATGTTGCTTTTAATTAGCGATGAATGAATTTTTTTTGCCAGACAGGGATTTGCAGCAATTTTCACAGGTCAAAAAAGTCATGGTCGAGTCAAAATAGGTGCGGTTGTGTCAAAAATAGGTGCAGTCATGGCAAAAAAAAACTCTTGTGCAACAAAAAATTGCGCGATGAACGTGTTTCGTGGATTTTTTGTAAAAGAAAAAAATTACTGAGAACCCAAACAGGACAGATTCGCTCATAACTACTTTTAATCATTTCAATATAGGTGGATTTTTTCATATTTAAGGAGTGCCGGTAACTTTTGTTTTACATATATATTTTATTTAGTTGTAATTGGTGTGTAGGCGCCATCTCAGTGCATTGAGTCTGAGCTTTCAGAAGGAGCCAGCGCTACACATTAGAACTGCTTTCAGGTATTGTTTCTCCTACTCCCATGTAACTGGAGGAGTCCCAAGCTGGACTTGTATTTCTTACTATTGAGTGCTATTCTGATACCTACTGGGAGCTGCTATCTTGCTCCCTTCCCATTGTTCTGCTGATCGGCTGCTGGGAGGGGGGTGGGGGGTGATATCAATCCAACTTGCAGCTCAGCAGTAAAGTATGAAGTTTATCAGAGCATAAGTCACATGGCTGTGGCACCCTGGGAAATGAAGAATATGGCTAGCCTCACGTCGCATTAAATATAAAAAAATCTGTTTTGGAAGCACAGAAACACAGTTTTACCCCAAGCAGAGCCTTCTGCAGCTAGCAATCCACATGGGGCTACCAAATAGCCAATCACAGCCCTTATTTGGCATCCCCCCAAAGAACTTTTTTCATACTTGTGTGGCTCATCAACACGTTTTATATCTGAGTGAGGCTCACAAGTAAAAAAAGGTTGGGGATCCCTGCTTTAGAGGATCAGTCAGTGTATGTTCACCTTAATTCATGACACAAGCATCCTATTTTGTCTAACCCAATATTTTATTTATGTAAATAAACCCAATCTATTTGCTGCACACAAAAATTTGGATTTTCTGATTTTGATTTATGTACTATGATCTCGTTTTAGTTTTATCTCTGAACATATCAACAACTATGGTTTGCAGAGCAAAGCCATAACTATTTCATTTCATTCTTTGTTTCTTCACTGGTTTTCTAAAAATCTTAAATATTGGATGATTGAGCAGTTTAAGTTGTTGACGATGATAAATTGGTGCTTTACCAATGATTCTGTTGATAATAATTATACTACTCTATTATCTTAGCAAGTTGCAGGGCTGTGGTCATTAAAAGATATTTAAAAATACAGCAATATTCTCAGCAGATCTGGAGGTTGGGAGGTTGATATGTCTGCAAAATCATAATGTGGGGTTTAAAAATCTTTTCAGCAGTAAGAATTATATCCAACAGCTAGAAAATGTAAAAATATTTTGTTATGAGCTGTAAGCATTGTTACTCTTGGAAAAAACATGATGTTTAATAACCTGCCCCACTATCCAAAATACAACAATGCCATTTTCCATTATGTCCTATTTAAACAAAGCTAGCATATATGTAGGCTGATGACAAAACAATTCCATGTTGTATTGTTTGAATGTTTTTAGTAGCCCTAAGGTAAAAGATTATTTGAACATGCTTAGTTTGATTCAATGTATTGATTGTATACTAGGATTCCGTCTATGTATAAGTGTATACTGTATGTGAGATCTTTGCAGATTCAAAAATAACATAGTGTACCTTGACTTGCTCTAGTTCTTGTTTACCAACTAAATGAATTCCCTGAAATTTATGTTCTACAAATACTTATCATAAATCCCATGTGTTATTTGTATTCTAATTGGCTTTCATAATTATGAAAAAGAGCAAAGGGATGACAAGGTAATGAAGGGATGAAAGTAATGCTTAGCAGAATGGTCTGTTATACTGTACTCCAGATGTTACCTATTTGGTACTAGGGACTATCTGCCACAGCCTACTGTAGATCCTCCATAGTCAAAATATCAGATGAGCATATTAACTCCTATACAAACTGCATGTCATTTACAAATGGGTAAAGCGGAGGTAACTTTTTTGCTATTTCCCAATTTGTGTCTAGCAGCAGGCAAACAATTCTGAGGTGCACTCACAGTCACTGGGTAAAGGAATGAACGGAGGATAAAATTAATGGTGGCACATTGTTGAGATTGTTTCACTTTGTCCTTTGTTAATAAATGAGGACCCAAATCTTTAAAAGGAATACTGTCATGGGAAAACCTGTTTTTTAAAAAAAAAAAAAAGAAATGCATCAGTTAATAGAAATTCTCCAGAAAAATCCAGCATTGAATTCTGTTTATCAGATTTTTTTATATTTAATTTGAAATTTCACATGGGGCTAGCCATATTCTTAATTTCCCAGGGTGCCACAGCCATGTGACCTGTGCTCTGATAAAATTCAGTCACACTTTACTGCTGTGCTGCAAGTTGGAGTGATACCCCACCCCCCTCCCAGCAGAACAATGGGAAGGGAGCAAGATAGCAGCTCCCAGTAGGTATCAGAATAGCACTCAATAGTAAGAAATCCAAGTCCAGCTTAATGGGGAGTCTGCTCAGTTTGCCCCTCTCCCCCACCCCACCCCACCTGCTCTCTTCCCTCTTTGCTCTCTCCCCCTTCCCATCTCTGCTGTAATCTGAGCTGAGAGCTGTTCTGTGCCTACACACTGCTGCTTGGAAGCGAAGTCAGACCAAGCTAAAATGGCAGCTGCTATCTTAAACAAACAGAAGGAGCTTCTATGGCTGTTTAATCAGGTATGGTAAAGCATTCTGCAGAATAAGTATAACCTTCTAGCTTGCACTATTGTGACTAATGTACTGGCAATAAAATGCATAAAATGCCTTTCCTTCTCCGTTAAAGGGGAAGGAAAGGCTAAGTCACTTGGGGGTGCCAAAATGTTAGGCACCCCCAAGTGACTTAGATCGCTTACCTTGTACCCTGGGCTGGTGCCCCTGTTAGGAGAAAAAAGCACCAGCCCAGGGTACCTGCAGGAAGCGCTTCCTCCTTCCTTTTTCTTCTGCCGGCGAAAACCGTCGGCCGGCGCATGCGCAGTAGAGTGAAAAGCCGACTTTCTTGTTTAAGTTCGGCTTTTCATTCTACTGCGCACGCAAGCGAAAAGGACGGAGGAAGCGATCGCTGCTACCCCGGGCTGGTGCTGTTCTCTCCGTACAGGGGCACCAGCCCGGGGTAAAAGGTAAGCGATCTAAGTCACTTGGGGGTGCCTAGCATTTTGGCACCCCCAAGTGACTTAGCCTTTCCTTCTCGTTTAAGGAGCCTTTTAGATTTTGGCAAATTATGGTATTATGGTATTCAGCTGCTGGCCACTGCTGACATGTGAAACAATGTTGTAATTGGTATCTACAGCATCTATACTGAGTAATATTAAGCCCAGTATTGTGAATACCCCCTAAAAATGATTATTATTGTTTTGTCTCCAGTCCATCTAGGTAGCCCTGTAGCTTAACAGCTATACACTACTCCCCCAACCTAACATATTTTCCCAGTTGTAACAACTCATGATGCCAGGAGCTATCTAATAATAGCTATTTTTTTTGGCCTGTTTAAAATTGTGCAGTAAGTCGAGGGTGCATTTGTCGATCAGTCATTTCCCTGATTTTTTACAGAATAAATCAGCAACAACACAACTTTGTTTGGAGCAAAAACCTTTTGCATAACACTTATGTAATGAACATTCTCTTCTAATAATCCTATATACAAGTGCTTTGAAAATGCAATTATTTTCTTGCTGGGGTTTTAAGATGTGTGGATTGCATATATCCACATACACAACGTCGTCTTAGTTCATTTTTATGTAATGTGTAATTGAAGCTGTTCCTTTATATTCCTTGTTTGTTTAATTTCTAAAACAAGTAAGAATTTGTACATATTGCTAAGTACAAAACATAGTACAGGTATAGGACCCATTATCCAGAATGCTCGGGACCAAGGGTATTCCGGATTAAGGGGTCTTTCCGTAATTTGGATCTCAATACCTTAAGTATAATAAAAAATCAATAAAACATTAATTAAACCCAATAGGATTGTTTTGCATCCAATAAGGATTAATTATATCTTAGTTGGAATCAATTACAAGGTTCTGTTTTATTTCTACATAGAAAAAGGAAATCAGTTTTAAAATTCTGAATTATTTGATTAAAATGGAGTCTATGGGAGACGGGCATTCCGTAATTCGGAGCTTTCTGGATAACGGGTCTCCGGATAAGGGGTCCGATACCTGTATTATATGTTACATGATTAATTATAAGTAGCCCTTTGAGGCTAATGCCACACAGGGATGATTTCCTCCTGCAGAATAACAAAGGCCAAGAATCAGTCCCTATGCTGGCATTTTTTTTGCCTGCACCTGAACCACTACTGTGCCCGGATGAAGACACACATAGCGTATATCTGCTCGGAAATGCAAACTCTCACATTTCACTGCCGATATCTGCCCTGTGTGCCTGATTGTTGGCCTGTGTTTTCCCACAGAACTAGGACTGCAATATTAAGTTAAGAACCACAAACAAATATTGCATACAAAGCCCTTAGTGTAATCATATTGGGGGTCATTTACAGTATGACCCGCAAGTGCAGTTGCACAATTTTAGGTGCAGCCGTGGCGTAAAAAATGTCAGTCTTTAAAGGTAATTGCATCTAAAACACTTCCACATAGTTGTGCGCACTACCACAACTTTCATCCCACCTCCTCCTGCAAATTGTGCAAAGTGTGCCTATTGGCGTAGGGAACCCTGGAGCTACTTGTACACTTGATGGTGGGGGTAGCTCTAGAATTCCACCTATAATAATCCGTCTTCCAGCTTACATTTAGATTTGATCACTAACTGGGGTGTCTTAGAGCATTGGGGTAGGCAAAAGAGGCACATGCACAAGTGGTTACTAGGCATGTTCTACTTCTGTCTGCTACACCTAGGGGCCCATTCATTAAAGGGCAAGGAAAGGCAAAGTCACTTGGGGGTGCAAAAATTTTAGGCACCCCCAAGTGAATTTAATCGCTTAGCTTGTACCCGGGGCACCTGAAGTGCAGCGCTTTCTCCTTCCGCCTTCGTTTTCTAAGGACTAAACGATGCGCACATGCGCAGTAGAGTGAAAAGCTGACTTCTCTGTTAAAGTTCACTATTCACTATACTGCGCATGCGCGCGCACCCGAACCAGGAAGTAGGAAGCACTGCAGCTACCCCAGGCTGGTGCTGTTCTCTCCCAACAGGGGCACCAGCCCGGGGTACAAGGTAAGTGATTCAAGTCACTTGGGGTGCCTAACATTTTGGCACCCCCAAGTGACTTTGCCTTTCCTTCTCCTTTAAAGCACGATTTTTTTTATTAAAAAACTTATTTTTTCTAATTTATGGAACTTTTTGTAATGCCCACAATAATATCTTTAAAATTACGCAACTTTTTTTATAGTTTGCATTAAATTCCACAAAAAAGTCGTATTTTCCGTGAAGACTATGACCATTTCTGAATCCATTCAAGCTTCGGTATCGTGACTATCTTTCGGCCAGGTTGGATCTGCAGAGTGCCATTGAATCCCATGGGAGGCTTCCAAAATCATGCATTAAAGTTTCAATTGAAGTTTCATTGAAGTTTCAAAGCCAGAAAGGTTTTCGCGAAAATTTTGTGCCTTTTGGATCGCAACCACAATATTTTCGTATGACCAAGAAAATAATTTTTGCTCAATTTTCACACATCAGAAATTATTGTGGTAAGTTCGTGCTTTCACGAATAGGCCCCTTAGTTCTAGCCCTGGGTGAGTGAAATGAGGATATTTGTGCTGGTATTTTTCAGAATGCTACCCTCACCCCCCCCCCCCCCCATATGGTGAAGGGTGTGGGGTAGTAACATCAGAACCTTGCTTGACTTGGCCTGACACTGCCAAGGAAAAGCTTGTAATGATGACAATTACCAGATGCCTTGCACCCAACAGCTGTGAGCTGAGTGAACCATCATTAAGGGGCATGATAAAGCACAAAATAATGCCTTGCACTTTCATCTAGGGAACTGATAACTGATCACTCATATCGGTTAATTATTTTTTTAACCCTTAGTGCTTTACAGAGACAAATTATTCATAAAATATATCCTAACTATGAATAACATTTGTCATCTGTCATCAGGCCACCCTGCCTCACACCTTGGGCTACTAGCACTACATTAGTGGATAATTTACTCTGTCTTCTTTTCAGCCCATAGACCAGGGATCCTTAACATTTTTTACTTGTGAGCCACAGAAGCATTTGGGATGCCAAATAAGTATTGTGATTGGCTGTTTGGTATCCCCATGTTGACTGCTAGCCTACAAAAGGCTCTGCTTGGAGTTAAACTGTGTCTCTAAAAGGGCAAAAAATGGGCACCTACTTTGAGGCCACTGGAAGCGACATGTTGCTCACAGGCTACTGGTTGGGGATCACTGCTAGACCATCCATAGGTACGGCAGCTAGACATTGGGGCTAAAGGGCAAAATAATATAATTTTATGTTTTATAGTACCATACCCCTACCATCATTTTATTATTTCAGATTCTTCATGTGCCTTGCTGCATTTTAGAAAACTGAATTTAATTTCCTACCTTCCTAGGTATGCTGGTGATCTGTATTCCTGGGGTTTCTCATGTGTTGGTGTAGGCCTGCTCTCAAAAAATCCTGCAGCACTGAAAGGGTTAAACATTTAGCATTGCTTATATACACCCTTCTATAAACTCTTATATATGAAACTTTATTCTGGGAGAAGTGAAATGCCATACATCTGTGGCAGTACAATGCATAGTAATTTCTTGCTTAACAACTGAACTGTTTTTATCAAGATATTCCCTTGTCTCATTATGGTTAATGAGATAAATATGATATTTACTCTGATGGCTTCAAGTTATTCCCAGTAGTCATTCTCCAGTCATAGCTACGCTATAAAGCCCCCTGCATTGTTCTAACCCTTGATGCTGTGGACAGTATACCGACACAAACCCATCAACACTGAGAACAATTGTGGATCTCATCTTACATAGCAGATAATGATCTCCTGTATATTTTGCATTTGGGAGACAGAACCAGATAAATTAGATTATAACATGGTGTTGTGAACCAAAGAATGGCTATGAACTAGGGATCGATACAATCAAGAACCATGTATGGAATGTATTAATGTTTGTGCTTTTCAACAGGGGTAAGTATTTACCCATTTATTGGTCCTAATTTAAAACAGGTTACTTAATACAGTTTATAATGTGAACAATGCAAATGCAGTAGTTGTTAATAGTGAATGACTGTGTGACACTAAACTGCACTAACATTAAGGGGCACATTTACAAAACAATTTTTAGAAAATTGATTGGAAAATTGATTGTTTTTTTTTTTTTTACTTCTAGATATTTTCGAAGATTTACTAAAAGGTTTTAACCCGTATAGGTATGAAACCTGTTATCCAGAATGCTCGGGACCTGGGGTTTTCTGGATAAGGGATCTTTCTGTAATTTGGATCTCCATAACTTGAGTTTATTAAAAATAATTTAAATATTAAATAAACCCAATAGGGCTGTTCTGCCCCCAATAAGGGGTAATTATATCTTAGTTGGGATCAAGTACAGGTACTGTTTTATTATTACAGAGAAAAGGGAATCATTTAACCATGAAATAAACCCAATAGGGCTGTTCTGCCCCCAATAAGGGGTAATTATATCTTAGTTGGGATCAAGTACAGGTACTGTTTTATTATTACAGAGAAAAGGGAATCATTTAACCATTAAATAAACCCAATAGGACTGTTCTGCCCCAATAAGGGGTAATTATATCTTAGTTGGGATCAAGTACAGGAACTGTTTTATTATTACAGAGAAAAGGGAATCATTTAACCATTAAATAAACCCAATAGGGCTGTTCTGCCCCAATAAGGGGTAATTATATCTTAGTTGGGATCAAGTACAGGTACTGTTTTATTATTACAGAGAAAAGGGAATCATTTAACCATTAAATAAACCCAATAGGGCTGTTCTGCCCCAATAAGGGGTAATTATATCTTAGTTGAGATTAATTACAAAGTACTGTTTTATAATTACAGAGAAAAAGGAAATCATTTTTTAAAATTATATTTATTTGCTTATAATGGAGTCTATGGGAGATGGCCTTTCCCTAATTCAGAACTTTCTGGATAATGGGTTTCCGGATAAGGGATCCCATACCTGTACTTGATTTTTCTGATAATGAGTTTTTTTTGTTTTTTTTTTAATTCCCCCCCCCCAAATTTTTTTTGGAAAATAACTCCCATAATTCATTAATTAATGTTTAATTAACTAGTTAACTTTTTTGGTCAAACAAAATTTGGCATGTTTGATCTGTCCAGTACCATTGAGTCCTATGAAGGCTTAGAATTGTAGAGGAATAGAATAGTCAGTGACAGCCTGCCCTTGGCACATTTTCATTGTTTCTGTTTCACCCAGTTTAAGGGGGAAGGTAATCCCCTCATTGTTTTCTATTGCACCCAGTTTCAAGTGCAGCACCAGTGCACCTAAAATGGCTGCTGGAGCAATTCCTGTTTGGGAAAAAAAAATAAAGAGAATTCATGGAAACGAATGGCCATTTAAACTCACATTTTTCAAGATTTAGCAATACTTTTGGCTAGAAAAATTCAGAATTTTCTCATATAAACTTGAAATTTTCATATGAACGATTCAAGCATTATCGTGACATTTTATAAATACAATAATGATCGAGTTTATTTCGAATATATACCATGTCGTGTTTTATGTAAAGACAGGCAATATCTGCAACCTTTCACAACAGACAATATCATGTTCATCACAGTCAACATTTTGTCTAAGTAAATCCTTCCTAGTCCAGTTGATATGCTGTAGAAGGAGACACAATGCACATATGAAACTGTCTCCAGTCTGCCTGAGAAGAGGAACATTTCTTCCTTTTACTTAAAGAGCAACTCCCGGCATTTTACTAAGAACATTAATATCATTAGGCTTGTGTTTAATCACTTACTAAAAGTACATACAACCATGTGACCCTGTCAGAAATGGGTTAACAGTAATAAACACATTTAATTTTAAAAACAAGCCTCTTATTTTACTGGAATCTCACTAATTACCTGCTTTTAAAATGTTTGTACTTAACTTCCCTCCAAGTTGGGGCAGCAAGGGGTCAGATTCACTACACATGCTCGGTGCTGCTTCTAGTTACTGAGCTTAGGGACTGTTATGCAGAAAGCTCCTAATTACTGGAAGACCATCCCCATAAACTCAATTTTTAAGAAAATAAAGTAATTTGTATAAATTATTTTCTTTGTAGGAATAAAACAGTATCTTCTACTTAATCCCAACTAAGATATAATTACCCCTTATTGGGGGCAGAACAGCCCTATTGGGTTTATTTAATGGTTAAATGATTCCTTTTTCTCTGTAATAATAAAACAGTACCTGTACTTGATCCCAACTAAGATATAATTACCCCTTATTGGGGGCAGAACAGCCCCGTTGGGTTTATTTAATGGTTAAATGATTCCCTTTTCTCTGTAATAATAAAACAGTACCTGTACTTGATCCAAACTAAGATATAATTACCCCTTATTGGGGGCAGAACAGCCCTGTTGGGTTTATTTAATGGTTAAATGATTCCCTTTTCTCTGTAATAATAAAACAGTACATGTACTTGATCCCAACTAAGATATAATTACCCCTTATTGGGGGCAGAACAGCCCTATTGGGTTTATTTAATGGTTAAATGATTCCCTTTTCTCTTTAATAATAAAACAGTACCTGTACTTGATCCCAACTAAGATATAATTACCCCTTATTGGGGGCAGAACAGCCCTATTGGGTTTATTTCATGGTTAAATGATTCCCTTTTCTCTGTAATAATAAAACAGAACATTTTACTTGATCCCAACTAAGATATAATTACCCCTTATTGGGGGCAGAACAGCCCTGTTGGGTTTATTTAATGGTTAAATGATTCCCTTTTCTCTGTAATAATAAAACAGTACCTGTACTTGATCCCAACTAAGATATAATTACCCCTTATTGGGGGCAGAACAGCCCTATTGGGTTAATTTAATGGTTAAATGATTCCCTTTTCTCTGTAATAATAAAACAGTACATGTACTTGATCCCAACTAAGCTATAATTACCCCTTATTGGGGGCAGAACAGCCCTATTGGGTTTATTTAATGGTTAAATGATTCCTTTTTCTCTGTAATAATAAAACAGTACCTGTACTTGATCCCAACTAAGATATAATTACCCCTTATTGGGGGCAGAACAGCCCCGTTGGGTTTATTTAATGGTTAAATGATTCCCTTTTCTCTGTAATAATAAAACAGTACCTGTACTTGATCCAAACTAAGATATAATTACCCCTTATTGGGGGCAGAACAGCCCTGTTGGGTTTATTTAATGGTTAAATGATTCCCTTTTCTCTGTAATAATAAAACAGTACATGTACTTGATCCCAACTAAGATATAATTACCCCTTATTGGGGGCAGAACAGCCCTATTGGGTTTATTTAATGGTTAAATGATTCCCTTTTCTCTTTAATAATAAAACAGTACCTGTACTTGATCCCAACTAAGATATAATTACCCCTTATTGGGGGCAGAACAGCCCTATTGGGTTTATTTCATGGTTAAATGATTCCCTTTTCTCTGTAATAATAAAACAGTACCTGTACTTGATCCCAACTAAGATATAATTACCCCTTATTGGGGGCAGAACAGCCCTATTGGGTTTATTTAATGGTTAAATGATTCCCTTTTCTCTGTAATAATAAAACAGTACCTGTACTTGATCCCAACTAAGATATAATTACCCCTTATTGGGGGCAGAACAGTCCTATTGGGTTTATTTAATGGTTAAATGATTCCCTTTTCTCTGTAATAATAAAACAGTACCTGTACTTGATCCCAACTAAGATATAATTAATCCTCATTGGAGGCAAAACAATCCTATTGGGTTTATTTAGGGTTTAAATTATTTTTTGGTAATGATAAGGTATGAAGATCTAAATTACAGAAAATCCCAGGTCCAGAGCATTCTGGCTAACAGGTCCCATACCTTTATATAGAATATAAATGTCACAATATAAGGCTGATTATTAATTGATTCAGATTATTAGAACATGGCAGCTCAGCAGCAAGTGCAGTCTGCATCAAAATGTAATAATCAGCCCTGTAACATCAGCTTATATGACATGACAACCTCATTTTCTGTTTGATAACTTGCAATGACTAATGATGAGCCAATTTTTTTCGCCAGGCATGGATCTGCAGAGAATTTCCGCATTTCACCATTGGCGAATTGTTTTGCGAAAGCCAGATGTATGCCTGTATATACATGCTTAGCTGCATCCCTGTCCCTAACTATAGTCCAGTATATCGAGATAACCTGAATAATGCTGAATGCATTACTATGCTTTATTATTAGCACTAGTAATTATAGTATTGCTTGGGGGGAAGAAGCTACTTGCCTTCCATTTACTATGCATGCACTGTTATTGCTATATGATGAAAGTCAACCATAAACACACACTTTTGGTAACTGTCTATCAGTACAAATGTACATTATTTTTTCCTCGTTATGTATAATCCCATTTTTTCCTATACAGATTCCACATTCAACATGGTTCCAGAAAACAAAACATCAGTCAGTGACTTTGTCCTGCTTGGGCTGACGGACCACACAAGGCTTCAGATAATCCTCTTTCTTTGTGTTTTAATAATCTATTCATTGAACCTGACAGGCAATTTTTTGATTATGCTACTCATCATTTCTGACTCCACTCTCCATATTCCTATGTACTTGTTCCTGTGGAATTTAGCCTTTATTGACATCTGCTACTCTTCTGTTGTTGCTCCCAAGATGCTCTCTGATTTGCTTTCGACAAAAAGGACTATTTCTTTTACGGGATGCATTTTACAAATACATTTTCTTCATTTTCTAGGAAGTTCGGAAGCCATACTTTTTTCAGCCATGTCTTATGACCGCTATGTGGCGATTCAGAACCCTTTGCGTTACTCATCCATCATGAACATACGGCTTTGTCTACAGTTGTCTCTTGGGTGTTTGATGCTTGGATTTTTGCATTCTCTCTTGCATACTGTATTAACAGCAAAGCTCCCATTTTGTGGCCCAGATGTGATTAACCACTTCTTTTGTGACATTAAGCCATTGCTGAAGTTGGCTTGTACAGACACTTCTCTTAATTTGCACCTTCTCAATGGTGTCACTGGAACCCTGATAACAGCCACCCTCTTCCTCACTATTCTGTCCTACATTTTCATTAGCAGATGCCTAATGAAGACTACGAACACAGAGGGCAGAAAGCGAGCATTTGCTATTTGTAGTGCCCATCTCACTGCTGTTCTACTTTTAACTGGAACAGCTATATTCACATATATACGGCCATCTTCACAAAGCTCACTGGACCAAGACCGGGCTGCTGCAGTTTTGTACACAGTGCTACCCCCTGCCCTAAACCCAATTATATATTCCTTGCGAAACAAACAAATAAAGGTAGCTATGAGGGCAATAGCCAAGAAATGGCTGTTCTAATAACCTACAAGATCAAGAGTAAGAGCTAGTCCTAGCCAAGTTTGCCAGGACTTCATTATATATATAATAGTGTATATAAAATTGAAAATGTTAGCAGGTTCTTGCTGTAGAATATATATATATAGATACATTAATAATAACCATGTGCTTGTCCAAGAAGTCATCCAAGCCATCTGTAAAGACATTAATAGAGTCCGCTGTCAAAATATCAATGCCAGAGCATTATCTGGGTATTTCTTATATAACAAGAGCACTTTGTGTAGGATCCACTAAAAATAAAATACATTTTAGGTCATAAAATTCATGGCTTTTCTTATTTATTTCTCTTGAATATTTATCCACTTCTTTCCTATTGTCATCCTGACAACTTGACATGAATGTTACTGCTACTGATAATTAACATGTTCGGTAAATAAAAACATATGTGATCCAGTACCTTTAAGAAGAGAAAGCAACACAAAAAGCTTATTTGTACATTTTAGGATCTTACACTGGGATGTATCTATTGCAATTGCTGTTCCTTCAGTGTATCACCAGCTGTGAAGTAGGCAGGTTTAAATCTAACCTATAGCCAATCAAACAATTATTATTGTCTCCATTAGGGACAACCAAAAATGTGCAATTTTATCATAGTCCTACGTAAGCTATAAGAACTATTTTGGTCTCACTTATACATATGCCTTTAGTGCTAATGCCAGAATAAAAATACAGTGTGAGATACATAGTACAGTGCTGTTAGGTGCAAGAGTCTTGTCCTTACTGCCTGTCTGTGCCTGAATGATGTGCAAGTTCAAGGGTAGATAGGGACAAGAGAGGAAAGGCCAATGTGCCTCCCCTGACATCTCTAATGAGATGCCAAATAATTATCTGAGATGACTACTGATTATCTGAATCAGAGAAATCCAATTAGTACAAGTAAGTCAACATGAGCTTTAGTGAAAATAGCATAGCATTCAGTTGTGTTGACTGTGTAAAATTATGGAATGTCCCCAGGAAAATAAATAAACCTGAGCATCTCATTGTTCTCATGAAGAAATACTATACTAAACAAAAAGCCACAGTCATGACAGAAAATAACTAGAATAAAAGAGTAAAACTGATTGCAAGGAGAATAATCCTTGTGTTACCATGTAGACACATGTTAGGAGCTTAGTGAGAACCAGAATGGAAAATATGGTTCTTAAAGAAATGGTATCATGATCAGACTGGATTAAGGTAAACAGAAGGTGAACAGAAAGCAATAGAATAGCTGGTAGGCTGCAAGTCCATATGTGCTACTGCCAGTAGTTATGGAAGACGGCAAACACAATTTTGTAAACAGGCCAATGGTCATGGTGCAGGCAAGAATAAATCCATAGTTACAGGGCAGAGGTCCATTCAGGAGAACAATAGAAATCAATACAACTGGACAGAGCTCACACACAGAAACACAGGAACAGCTGCTTAATATGGAATTTAGCTGCAACTGGACCTGACAAAACAAAGGTGTAAGCCAAGGAGGGAAAGGCAGGTACCCACACAGCATCCTGTGGCTCGAGCAGGAGGAGCAGTGGCCCATAAATTGAACAGGTCCTGACATAGACATAAACAAACTAACCCCATATTGGCAAAGCAGTTACATAGACATGGCTAAAGACTAACAGAGTTGATGGCGAAGATGAACATGTCATAGACAGTTTTAGCCTTTTTGAGTAAATAATAACAAACACTCCAACTGTCGAGGGATACAATTCTGACCTGTACTTGTTAAAATAAAGATGTTAGTCCTAGAAAAGATCTGAACGCAATGATGTTCCTGTTCTGACCTCAGTACATATTACCTTGAGGTAGTGTATCGTTTGACACGTAGATAAACTTTCCTACACAATAAAAAAGACTAAGAGCTGAAGGTTAGATTGACAATTAAATGAAAAAAACATAGTTACATACATACATAGGGTTGAAAAAAGAGTCCATCAAGTTCAACCCTTCCAAGTGAACCCAGCACACACAACCTATACTTACCAATCTATACACTCATGGAATGCATATAAAGAATTATATGCTCTAAATCAGGGGTCCCCAACCGCCGGGCCGCGGACGGCATGGCAGTGGGCCGCAGCGCCCCCTCCCCCCACAGCGCATCGCATGTATTACGCGCTGCGCCCCGCCCCCCTCGGTCCGTGTAAAAGATTTTGTGCCTCCTACCGGGCCGCGGGGCTAAAAAGGTTGGAAACCCCTGCTCTAAATACATTACCCAAACAATAACAGATGGCATACAGTCAACTAACATGATAACAAGTAATATAAATATGGTTACATGGGCAAAATAGCTTCAACATGAAAACAAACAAAGATGCTGACATGCAATCATGATAATGTCACGTAGAAGCCTGAGGACCCAAACAGAAGACATGCCAAGAGTCATAACTATAATAGGGAGTAGTGATGGGCAAATCTGTCCAATTTCACTTAACCAAAAAATTTGTAAAATGGCGAAAATTAGCAAAAGTTACAACAGAGGCCTTACCGCACACCCTAATTCTCCGAATTTGACCGCCCGGTGCACAATGCCAGAGGGATCGGCACCCTCACACAAACCAACAGGAAAACAAAAAGCAAATTGGCACTCAGGGCTAAAGGGAAATAATTCCTTATTAGAAAGTCTTTATTTGCGAAAAAGATGCAACGTTTCGAGGCCAATCAGCCTCTTTATCAAGCATACAGATCAGTGCAGACAAAGTGAATATATACAAATTTAATAACCACACCCCCAAGTTAATTGGCAGCTTACGTATATCTTTACCTCAACAACAGTGGTGTTAAATTACATAAAAAGTATAAGAACAGCAGTTTGTGTAATCCTATATACATTTTACAATCAGTAAATTCATATAAAGGTGTCAAACATTATGTGCAATCAATATGAAATAGTAACCTTCTTGTTTTCTTTTTCATCCTTTTTATATTTTATGTTCAGTGACCTAACAAGTAGAAACAATGTATACCCTAAGTAAGTCCATATAGTTGAAACATTGTATAACCTGAGTGAATCCATAAAGTGCTAGAAAAATAAAGTAACAATAATCAAGATTAAAACGTTACATTTCACATATAAAAATTTTTTTATCACAAAGAAGTAAGATATCTTACCCTAACATGTAGAAAAAAGAGTATTTATCCCTGAAGAACATCAGGAATACTTATCTGTAAAAAACGTAAAAAAATTTTTAAATATAAAACTTCTTTCAAGATAAATAACTATAAAAAACAGGTCATGTTAAATTCTTCGTTTAACCCTTTTGGGTGACGGGACTGTAAGAGCCAAATGGTTATTAAATTTGTATATATTCACTTTGTCTGCACTGATCTGTATGCTTGATAAAGAGGCTGATTGGCCTCGAAACGTTGCATCTTTTTCGCAAATAAAGACTTTCTAATAAGGAATTATTTCCCTTTAGCCCTGAGTGAAAATTAGCAAAACACATTGAAGTCAATGGGCAGCTCTTTCACAGCACTTTTTCCAGTGCACAATACATTGGAATCTATGGGGTTTTTTAAAAACAAAACCTGGCACAAATGTATCACAAGCCAGGAGTCGTAATTGACTTTACAGGACACCCGAATAAAAATAATAATGGCTTTACAATTGTAACTGTATTTCTTTTTGTATGTATAGATCCTAAATAACTAATATAGACCAATGCATGTGTGTATTTTCTCCTATGAGACCCTTGTAAGAATACAATTATAAGATAAACCCTAGTACTTTGACACCTGTTCCAACAAAAACGTGGATTCTTAGGGCACGTAATTGACTGGGACACATTATATTACTCTAACTCAACAGATCAACACATGGTAGTCCTTTCATTTTGAATTTTCCAACTTCAAAAGTTTTTTAATTGGCTCAGATAACCAATTTTGGGCTTCTCAACCCCTTGCACCAATACAACCAAGCAACAGTTTAACTTTCCTCTGCTCAATGAGTAACAGCTAGGGTTGCAGACGGCTTTATATATACAAAAACAAAGGGACAGATTCAGCTCCACAAGAAAAGGTTATGTTATGGTTTAGCACATGAAAACTAATAGTGAGATCCAATTTGAGGAGAAAAAACTTTTCACCTAATACAGATCCAGTTTTTTCCCATAGACTTCACATGATAAACAGTCAAATAGGAAACTGAATTTGGGTTGAACTTCGGGTTGAGCTCTTCCGCTCACCCTCCCTGCCCATGACCTAACACTGCTGGCTTCCTGTTCCAGCTCTCTAATTTATAGGCGCGTGCACGAAATGCCCCAACCCCTTTTGTGACATCATTGCAGGACGGTCGCAGGTTTATGAATAGAGGGGAGAAGCTGGGTCAGGCAGGGTTATTGCTGGGAGCGGGCGGGTTAGGGTCGGGTACAGGTTGAGGATTTCTCGACCCGCACATTACTATTGGGAATCCATGTAATGAGGCAGTGAGGCAACATGGGTAGCAGAGCAGAAGATCCAGATTAAACATTTGATTTATATAATACTATGATAAGTTTAGTGTATCAGACACTCATCATACTATATTTTTAGTATTTCATATAATATTCTTTTATCCATATATGTTTTGCCACATTATGAGAAACTGAGACTTATTTATGAAAAGTAGAAAGCTCTGACCCAATGTAATGCCAGGGGTCTTTTGTTTCAATTTAGGCCTGCTCTTGAAAAATCCTGCAGCACTGAAGGGGTTAAATGTTTAGCCTAGCTCACATAACCCTTGCTATATGAATAAAGTGAAATCTCATGTATCTGTGGTACATGTATAGGACCTGTTATCCAGGATGCTCGGGACCTGGGGTTTTCCAGATAAGGGATCGTTCCGTAATTTGGATCTCCATACCTTAAGTCTACTAAAAATCATTTAAATATTGTGTAAACCCATTAGGATTGTTCTGCCCCCAATAAGGATTAATTATATCTTAGTTGGGATCAAGTACAGGTAATGTTTTATTATTACAGAGAAAAGGGAATCATTTAACCATTAAATAAACCCAATAGGGCTGTTCTGCCCCCAATAAGGGGTAATTATATCCTAGTTGGGATCAAGTACAGGTACTGTTTTATTATTACAGAGAAAAGGGAATCATTTAACCATTAAATAAACCCAATAGGGCTGTTCTGCCCCCAATAAGGGGTAATTATATCTTAGTTGGGATCAAGTACAGGTACTGTTTTATTATTACAGAGAAAAGGGAATCATTTAACCATGAAATAAACCCAATAGGACTGTTCCGCCCCCAATAAGGGGTAATTATATCTTAGTTGGGATCAAGTACAGGTACTGTTTTATTATTACAGAGAAAAGGGAATCATTTAACCATTAAATAAACCCAATAGGGCTGTTCTGCCCCCAATAAGGGGTAATTATATCTTAGTTGGGATCAAGTACAGGTACTGTTTTATTATTACAGAGAAAAGGGAATCATTTAACCATTAAATAAACCCAATAGGGCTGTTCTGCCCCCAATAAGGGGTAATTATATCTTAGTTGGGATCAAGTACAAGTACTGTTTTATTACTACAGAGAAAAAGGAAATAATTTTAAAATTAGACTTATTTGCTTATAATGGAGTCTATGGGAGATGGCCTTTCCGTAATTCAGAACTTAATGGGTTTCCGGATAAGGGATCCCATACCTGTAGTATGTTTCAGCTATAAATTTCTATTTAAGAATGTTTGTATTTTTACATATTCCCTCATCTCATTTTGGTTAATGAGATAAATATGATTTTACTCTCGGGGCTTCAATAATTCCCAGTAGTCATTATCCAGTGATAGTTACACTATAAAGCCCCCTGCATAATTCTAACCCTTCATGCTGTGGACAAGACATCGACGCAAACCCATTAGCACTTACAACAGCATGTCAGGCACTTTGTAACTTATCTTACATAGCAGATAATGATCTGTTTATTTATATATTTATTTTGCAGCAGGAAAATAGAACCGGATAAATGATATCATAAACCCATGTTCAGAACCAAAATTGGCAATGAACTAGGGATCAATACACTCAAGAATCACCAGGCTGCATGTATATTTGTGTGTTGCTCAGTATGGGTAAGAACTTCTGCTTTATCTTTATTTAATACAATTTATTATGCTACTTTTGTGAATCATAATATATTCTGTGAGCAATGCATATGGTTATTTAGGGGGTTATTACGTTTTTTTCATGGTTTCAAAAGCCTCTAAAACCACAGACACGAGAATTAACAAATTCCGAAATGTTTGTAGCCTTTGCGCAAAGTACAATTTTTGTCATGGAATTTTAACAAACTCTTCGCATACATTCCAAAATGTTCTATAAGTTAAAAATGTTAGAAAAAAATACGAAATTATCTCAAAATTGTTTAGTAAATGGGCCCCTGTGTGCTCACTGTATCAAGGTTTAATCACTGAACCGAGATTTATTACTGAACTGATATGTAGAAAAAGATACACAAATGTACTGTATAAATAAGCAATGTCTGCAACATTTCACTACAGCACCTGTGACTAAATGCCCATAGGAACCTGTTTCCAGTTTGCCTTCAAGTGGCAAAAAATCGTCCTTACTGTAAAAGGGCTTTAGACCACTAGTGGGTTCAACCTTATTACTAAGTGCAATAATTGCCTTATTTTTTCTCAGTTTTTAAAAGCACATCCAACCTATTCTCAAAACTATCTAATGTACGTGCCAGTAAAACAGCTCTAGGGAGAGAACATCACACAACCTTTCTGCACCACAATGTGAATCTTTCTTCACCTAATCTGACAGGATGCCCTTGTGACCAATGGAACATTATAGTGAAACAAAAATCATAGAGTTTATTATATGGTCCCTTTATAAATATATATATATATACGTTCCAAGGATTAGGTGCCGCTCACCCAGGACTTAAGGATCATTTTAGTACAGGTATATGACCCATTATCCAGAATGCTCGGGATCAAGGGTATTCCGGATAAGGGGTCTTTCCGTAGTTTGGATCTTAATACCTTAAATCTACTAAAAAATCAATAAAACATTAATTAAACCCAATAGGGTTGTTTTGCATCCAATAAGGATAAATTATATCTTATTTGGAATCAATTACATGGTACTGTTTTATTATTACAGAGAAAAGGGAATCATTTAACCATTAAATAAACCCAATAGGGCTGTTCTGCCCCCAATAAGGGGTAATTATATCTTAGTTGGGATCAAGTACAGGTACTGTTTTATTATTACAGAGAAAAGGGAATCATTTAACCATGAAATAAACCCAATAGGGCTGTTCTGCCCCCAATAAGGGGTAATTATATCTTAGTTGGGATCAAGTACAGGTACTGTTTTATTATTACAGAGAAAAGGGAATCATTTAACCATTAAATAAACCCAATAGGGCTGTTCTGCCCCCAATAAGGGGTAATTATATCTTAGTTGGGATCAATTACAAGGTTCTGTTTTATTTCTACATAGAAAAAGGAAATCAGTTTTAAAATTCTGAATTATTTGATTAAAATGGAGTCTATGGGAGACAGGCATTCCGTAATTCAGAGTTTTCTGGATAACGGGTTTCCGGATAAGGGGTCTGATACCTGTATTTTTATTTATGTGAAAAAAACACTAACGTTTCGGCTGAAAGTTGAAAGTATGAAAGTTGATAAAGGCTGGTGTTGCAGCTGAAACGTTAGTGGTTTGTTCACATAAATAAAAATACTAAAATGATCCTTAAGTCCTGTGTGAGCGGCACCTAATCCTTGAAAGGTGTCTACTTCATATCTTCGGGGGCTGCACCCAGTGAAATATACCGAGTTTACGTGAGTGCTGACTTCTTTTGCTGTATATATATCATACCCTTTAAATTTGTCTTTTTTCAGAGTAAATAAGCCCAACCTAGCCAGCTTTTCATCATAATTGAAACTATCCATATGCTTGGTTGCTCTTTCCTGGACTGCATTTCAGTTATGCCTCTTTTGAGTACTTGAGACCAAAACTGCATTTCATATTCTCCAAGGAGTCCAAAAATACAGTGAAATGCAGTGAAGCTGCAGCGATCCCTTGGAGTTTCTCTCACTGCAGAGCTCAGTAACTCCCTCCCCCTTCTCTCTGCCTGGCGTGCTGCTCATGCCCAGTTTCAAGCCGTTTACTGAGCATGCTCACTTGCTGAACTCTTTAACCACGCCCACCGTCAATCCTCCAATGAGCCGATCTCATAGGCAGTTGCTCTTGTAAACAAGTGCTCTCTGCTCCCTCTCTTGGAACACATTCTACTGACTGCAGGCTGGAAAGTTTAACCTTTTCACCACTGACTCTGATCTGCAGGCATTTTATAACTTTTACCCATTGACAAATATGCTTCTATAAATCTCATAGAAATGAAAGGAACATGGGTGTTTTTATGTATTAAGCTCTAAACTCACATTTTCATAAATCTGTCTCTTAATGTATGTATGTATGTATAACTTTATTTATAAAGCGCCACAAGGGTACGCAGCGCTGTACAGTCTTACAGAATACAAAACTACACACAGGGAGGACAAGTGATATAATAAATAAATACAATAAATACATATATATATAAGTGCCATGTGGTATGAGACACAGTAGGAAGGAGGTCCCTGCCCCGTAGAGCTTACATGATTTGCCAGACATACTTGAAACATTTGTCATACTTGTTTAGTGATCTATAAACATTTGTTCCTATGCATAAATCTGCATAATATACTACACACTGACATACATACAGTGAGGAGTGGGGTTTAATACCCTTCCTTTATTTCATTTCATCCCTGTGATTCTGAATTTCAAGTCTTCTGCAACTGCTGTTCACGTAACAGCATGGAATATTATAATGGACAAAACTACAGTACATGTATGGGGTCCGTTATACGGAAACCCCTTTATCCAGAAAGCTCCAAATTACAGAAAGCCCATCTCCCATAGACTCCATTTTAATAAAATAATTTAGATTTTTGAAACTGTTTTCCATTTTTTCAGTAATAATAAACAGTACCTTGTACTTGATCCCAACTAAGATATAATTACCCCTTATTGGGGGCAGAACAGCCCTATTGGGTTTATTTAATGGTTAAATGATTCCCTTTTCTCTGTAATAATAAAACAGTACCTTGTACTTGATCCCAACTAAGATATAATTACCCCTTATTGGGGGCAGAACAGCCCTATTGGGTTTATTTAATGGTTAAATGATTCCCTTTTCTCTGTAATAATAAAACAGTACCTGTACTTGATCCCAACTAAGATATAATTACCCCTTATTGGGGGCAGAACAGCCCTATTGGGTTTATTTAATGGTTAAATGATTCTCTTTTCTCTGTAATAATAAAACAGTACCTGTACTTGATCCCAACTAAGATATAATTACCCCTTATTGGGGGCAGAACAGCCCTATTGGGTTTATTTAATGGTTAAATGATTCTCTTTTCTCTGTAATAATAAAACAGTACCTGTACTTGATCCCAACTAAGATATAATTACCCCTTATTGGGGGCAGAACAGCCCTATTGGGTTTATTTAATGGTTAAATGATTCCCTTTTCTCTGTAATAATAAAACAGTACCTGTACTTGATCCCAACTAAGATATAATTACCCCTTATTGGGGGCAGAACAGCCCTATTGGGTTTATTTAATGGTTAAATGATTCCCTTTTCTCTGTAATAATAAAACAGTACCTGTACTTGATCCCAACTAAGATATAATGAATCCTTATTGGAGGCAAAACATTCCTATTGGGTTTAATTAATGTTTTATTGATTTTTTGGTAGACTTAAAGTGATACTGACACGAAAAAACTACTTTTCAAAATATGAATATACATAAAAAGTTACATATAGGTCTTGTTTTTTTCGCTGACAGGGTTGCTTTTGTAAATAATTGTTACTTGAAGTTCATGAACCTGATCAGATATAGCTTCCAATGCTAACAGACAAATATGGCCGCCCCCTCATAGAGGAACATGGGGGATCAGACAGGTAATGTAAAAGCATCAGGCAAATACTTTTATGGCAAAATTATAAAGTTCTTGCAAAGACAATGTTGTGAAAGATGTAAAAAAAAGATTTAATTTTTGGTGTCAGTATCTTTTTAAGGTATGGAGATCCAAATTACGGAAAGACCCCTTATCGGGAATGCCCTTGATCCTGAGCATTCTGGATAACGGGTCCTATACCTGTACTACATTATGTACATAACCAGGATTTGTATGAAGTGTATAAAGAACATCCAAGGCTCATCTTGTTTAAATTATTTCAGAACTGAAGTGTAAGCATCCAAAACAAGTAAGAGATTTTATATAATTTGGATGAAGAATAAATATAATAAACCTAGTAGTGATGTGTATGAAGGAAGAAATGGAATAAATGTAGTGCTTCATATCTATTTAAAAATGTTCACCTTATTCAGCCAGAGGTACATCTGTAGCTAAGTTCTAAGATGCATCCCTGGGTCTAATTAGAGTCTGGTGTTTTGAGATATCCTGAAATATTCTGGATGCATATATATTTTTTATAATTATTGGAGCTAGTAGCCTCCTGTTCATTTGTGATCCCATTATTTCCAATACAGATTCCACATTCAACATGGTTCCAGAAAACAAAACATCAGTCAGTGACTTTGTCCTGCTTGGGCTGACGGACCAAACAAGGCTTCAGATAATCCTTTTTGTTTGTATTTTAATCATCTATTTATTGAACCTGACAGGCAATTTTTTGATTATGCTACTCATCATTTCTGACCCCACTCTCCATATTCCTATGTACTTCTTCCTGTGGAATTTAGCCTTTATTGACATCTGCTACTCTTCTGTTGTGGTCCCCAAGATGCTCTCTGATTTGCTTTCAACAAAAAGGACTATTTCTTTTATCGGATGCATCTCACAAATACATTTTTTCCATTTCCTGGGAAGTTCAGAAGTCATGCTTTTTTCAGCCATGTCTTATGACCGCTATGTTGCGATTCAGAACCCTTTGCGTTACTCATCCATCATGAACATACGGCTTTGTCTACAGTTGTCTCTTGGGTGTTTGATGCTTGGATTTTTCCATTCTCTCTTGCATACCCTATTAATTGCAAAGCTACCATTTTGTGGCCCAGATGTGATTAACCACTTCTTTTGTGACATTAAGCCATTGCTGAAGTTGGCTTGTACAGACACTTCTCTTAATTTGCACCTCCTCAACGGCATCACTGGAACCCTAACAGTGATCACCCTCTTCCTCACTATTCTTTCTTACATTTTCATTAGCAGATGCCTAATGAAGATCACAAACACAGAAGGCAGAAAGCGAGCATTTGCTATTTGTAGTGCCCATCTCACTGCTGTTCTACTTTTAAATGGAACAGCTATATTCACATATATACGGCCATCTTCACAAAGCTCTTTAGACCAAGACCGGGCTGCTGCAGTTTTTTACACAGTGCTACCCCCTGCCCTAAACCCAATTATATATTCCTTGAGAAACAAAGATATAAAGAAGGCTATGAGGACAATGACCAGGAAATGGTTTTTCTCATAAACTAAAAGATCTGTAAGAGCCTCAGGTTCAATATTTAGGGGCATATTTTTTAAAGTGCGTATTTAATTTTACACCAGAAAGTTTGAAAACTGCATTAAATACCTGTGTAGGAACCTGAAGCTTTTAGACCAAAATCAATATTCCTATTCATGTATTCTAAGGCACTCCCCCCACTTGTACAAAGGGGCTGAGGGATAAAAGGAGATTGAAGCTGCAATGCAGGAATGGTCAGCAGTGGGTGGTAAGGTAATGAGTTCTGCCCCAGGCAGCAGTATACTCATAGGTATCCTGTGGGAAATGGGTCTTACTGCATATAATGGTATGAGACTGATTATCCAGAAACCCTTTATATTTACACTGCTAGCACTCTTACATAAGACATTTAAGCAGGTGCTTACCCAGGGTCAGACTGGGCTGCCAGGACATCAGGAAAAAACCCAGTGGGCCCCAGCCCTAGTGAGCCACAGTGGCCAAGACCCAATGCCTGTAGCCGCTCCCCCAGCCATTTGAGTCCTCCCCTGATACGTTTCACTAATGGGAGGGGAGGACGTCGGGAGGGGGCCCCTGGGGGGGTTAGGGGGGCGCGTCGGGGGGCGGAGTGCAATGGGGGACGTAGCTGGCGGGGGCATCTTGGGGGGTGCGGGGCCCCAGGGGCGGCAGCCCTGGTGGGCCCTGCACCCCCCAGTCCGATCCTGTGCTTATCTGCTGCCTCCAAGTAACCTGGAAGCCAGGACTCCCTTTGCTTGCACACAGGTGTTTCAGGGGGCCTTGAAAAGTTACCTATCAATTGAAACTTCCTTTCAAAGGAGACCCCATAAAAAGCAATGGCTGCTGTTTTGTACAACTATCTAATTCCAAGTATAGTCTTTTGGGTGCTTTGATATGAAAGCATGGACAAGCAGCACTAAGCATGAATTGACACTATTCTAAAAGCTACCTGCATCCATACATGCTTCTTTGCAACTGCTGGGAAGGGCCAATATGCCTTCCCAGCCTCCTGTAAAAGGAAAAGCCTTGACCCGAGGTACCCTGGAACTACTACCAGCCTCAACCTGCCCATCGTTTTGGGGTTCGCTTAAACGGTTGCACCAATAGTCCCAAATGACTTGCAATTAGCCAACTGGACCTTGAATGTACAATATAGTCTTGATATGTTTTTAGCACTACAACATTCTATAAAGAATAAAGTCATTGCACTGTGAAGTAAGTCTGACACGTAGAGTGGTAAAAATAAAGTCTCTAGAGAAATTATAAGTGAAAAATGAGCCGGTTAAAAATCTGTGTGTAATGGCAAAAACAGATTATACCAAAACCTACTATGTTCATCATACTATGAGCAAAATAAATACTTAGATGTGGAATAGTTCACAGGAATCACTGGAATTTTCTAGATGAATGAACTGCTTCACCCACAATATCTGTTTCCATGAACAAATCCACTTTTTGGATTCGCCCGAACCCCCAAACCCTTCATAAAGGATTCGGCTGAATACCAAACCGAATCTGAATCCTAATTAGCATATGCTAAGGGTTAAATCTGGGGAAAATGTTCAACTTCCGTGTTTACATGACAAAAAGTCATGTGATTTTTAGGATTCGGTTCGGCCAAATCCTGGATTCGGTACATCCCTCATTTTCTTCTCATCCATTTCTACAAACTAACATATAGTTTTCTTTCAGCGCAGCAGTTGTTAACTTTAGAATCTGTTGTATGGATCAATGCTATATTCTTTGTATACTGTTTGTATAGATTCAAACTGGTTCTAATTTGTACATACTGTATTTCTGTTTTCAGTACAGAAAGTGTCTACCCATCAAACAATATTGAATATGTTTTGTGTCACAATAAAGTGTTCATTTTATTTCACCACAATAAAGTTGTCTGGTCTAATCCACAACACCATCAAGCCCTTAAGCATTTAATGTACATACACATTCCCGAAGACCTAAGCCACTTGGAGCAGATATATTATTTTGCTTACCAATGTGTATTTTCCACAATTTTTGTCAATCACAGCAAAAAATAAGCGACCACATCTTTTACATTTTTTCTTTTTTGCAATCACAAATTTTCATAGAATCTTGCCACCAAAAACCTGCCAATACCAAAATGTTTTTTTCTTTTTAAAAAAATCAGAATTGACATTAATCATAGCGAAATGTGATAAAGTTAATAATTAATTAATACATTTTTAAAAACTGGGGTGTAAATAGTGGTTACACAGGTTGGTATCTTGCATAACATAACAGTGAAATTATACAGTGACCCCTGCTTAAAATAGTACTCTCTGCCCCTGGCCCAAATCAGTACAGTGCAAACAATATGTTTGTACAAAAATCATGGTGAGCACTGAGTCACTAATTATTTGTATCTATATTCTGTTTGCCCCTATGTTGGCTTGGGAAACATACTCTCACTTGCACCCATTTCTTTTTTAAGATATTGCTTTGGGTTTGTGCTGTACATGTGGTGTGCCCTCCCAAAAACATATTGTTTGTTCAAAAAATGGTATTGTGACCTTGAGTATGTAACCCTATTTTGGCTACTGTTGTACTTTTAACACGCAATCGGCTGCGTGTGGCACTACAGGAGCCCTGAGCCCCCGCTTATTTATGGGGGACAGGTATGATATAAATAAATGGTGTGCCTCCACCCAGGGTAGTTATAGGTAGAACTATATGTCTCCTCCCTGGGAAAACTCCTCCTTGGACCTGGACTCCCTGCAACTCCCGGTACCTTGCCCCTCCCTTGGGGTAGCTGCTTACCAGGCAGTTGAGGATCCTCTTTATATGAACAGCCAAGACACCGATTAAAATGGTGAACCAGATGATGCAGGCAGAACATTCAGAAGATGTCACACAGATGGCTCAAGTCACACTCTCTCTTTGGGCTACCCCCGGTACTGCAGCCAGGCGATCCCACCTAGGAACTCACCCCAGTCCACGCGTAGGGCCCCTTCACTGGGAACACTCCCAAGTGCTGACTTGGCTCCTCTTACTACACACTACAGGTCCTGAACACCAGCCATGAGTGCTGGGGGGGTCTTAACCCCTCTCTCTCCTGTTGGGGCTATCGCTGCCCATTCTGCTTGTCACTCCTAGAGTGACCTATTACAGTACCTCCTGTACTAGAACACAAGCCTGTTGTTCACCTCTTTACAAGAGGCAGTCCCAGGACAAAGACCTTCACAAAATGGGTGTCATCCCTTTTTATATTGCAGCACACTGCCACCTAGTGGTTGCTGCTGAACAACAGGGAAACTCCCTTTTCACACATAAACAGCTAGGACCACCTTTAGGTGTCCAAATCTCATAAGGCCACCCTTATGGTGCCTGTCTAAAGGGGAACTCATTCTGAAGGGGCCCAATTCGTTGGGGTCCCAACAAGTATAAAATAGTACAATGAACCCTGGTGATGAAATTGAAATGGTTAGGTGACTGTTGCTCTATCCATTCCTGCAGGAATGTTAAATATTCATTTTAATATGCATTAGCAGCTTAGCACTGGGTGGGGTAATGAGAAAGATTGTGCATAGAGGAAGGGGAAGTAAAGGGGAGGAGTAAAGTCTGTGGCTGTTTTCACCATATGATGGTACAGTTAAATCTTATCCAATAATTGTACAATAACTTCTAAACATAAAACGGCACAGTGATCCCCTGCATATAATGGTACAGTGACCTTCTGGTATAAAACACCATACTCACCCTAAAAATGTTATTCTGAACTTGCACATGATTTACAAAAACAAACACTCTAATTAGTGCTAATTAGTGCAGGTCAGTTGTGCACAACAGCAGTAGATGAAACTTACACTGAATTTCTAGGACAAAATGCTGCATTGTGGCAAAATACACGGTTTACTGTATTTGCACTATGCACTGTGCTCATAAATATCTGTCCAATTTTGCTTCGTCAAAAAATTAGTGTAATGTGGCTAGCATGCAACTTTTTTGAAGTGCGCAACTTTTTTGACATCACCGTGACTTTTTCCTCACTCTGCAAATTTTTATGCGGCAAATTTTTGTGGTCGTTTCGCAAAAGAAATCCGCCAATGGCGAAATGCTTAAATTCACCACAAAACCTGGAGAAAAATTTTGCTCACCACTAGTGATGAGCGAATCTGTCCCATTTCACTTCGCCATAAAATCCGCAAAACGGCACAAAAATGTGCGGAACAGCAAAAAATTAGTGAAACACATTTGTCACCCAATTTTTTTTTTGTCGGCCACATCTTTTTTGGTCACCCGCATCTTTTATTTATGTTACTTGCGCCCTTTTTTAACGCGACGATGCCCAATTTGTGTGCCGAAATTTTTTGACGTGCAACAAATTTTTCAGCGGCGAATTTTCACGGCCAATGGCCAAATGCTGAAATTCGCTGCGAATCCTTTCCTTCCAAAAAAAATTCACTAATTACTACTCATAAATAAGATACAAACATGGGTTACAGTACTTGTCATATAATGAATTGTTTTTTGTAAATATTTAAAGTTCCATTCTCTACAAATAAAAAACATTCTTGTATATTCTTTTAAGTGCCACTCTCATTTCTTTGTTTCGTAGTGTATAAATAAGAGGATTCAATGCTGGCGTTACTACAGTAAATAGAACTGCCACTACTCTATCGTGGTCTAAAGACTGTTGAGTCAAAGGTCTCATATATGTAAAAATTGCAGTGCCATAAAGCATAAATACAACTGTAAGGTGAGCGCTACAGGTAGAAAAGGCATTTCGCCTTCCCTTTTTTGTCCGAATTTGTATGACAAATTTAATAATGAAAAAGTAGGAGAGAAATGTAAAAGCAAATGTTATCGTTGACACAGACCCAGCAACTCTAGTAAGAAGCTGAAGAATGAATGAGGTATCAGTGCAGGCAAGCTTCAACACTGGCTTCACGTCACAGAAGAAGTGGTTGACCAGGTTTGCCTGGCAATATGGAAGCTTTGCAGTCATCACAGTGTGCAGAAGAGAATGGAAAAATCCAGATATCCAACAACTTAGTGCCAAGGAGAGGCAGACTTTGCTATTCATGATGAGGATATACCGCAACGGATTACCAATGGCCACAAATCGGTCATAAGACATAACAGCAAGGAGCAAGACTTCAGCCGTTCCAAAGAAATGGAAGAAACATATCTGTGACATGCAGCCCCCAAAAGATATGAGCTTCCTCGTTGCAAAGAAATCCGTGAGCATTTTTGGAACAGAAACAGAAGAAAAACCAATGTCAATAAAAGACAAATTCCACAAAAAGAAATACATCGGAGTGTGAAGATTTGAGTCCCTTATAGTTGTTATCATAATGGAAATGTTTCCCAAAAGTGTTAAACAATAAAATAATAGGAATATCCCATAGACAATACATTGAATTTCCACCAAGTCTGTGAGACCAATCAGGGTAAAATCACCTATTGATGTTTGGTTTTTGGAGTCCATGTAATCACTGCGATCCATGTACATTTAGGTAAAACTTATAATTAGATACACAATAAGCTTTATCAATAAGCAATAAGAATATGGCAGATATGGCAATGCAGAAACACTGATCAGATTCATTACTACATTTCATCCACCTTGTCTACTGTAAAACATTTGTATTTTATGTAATAGTCTATTGGAACCACATGACACGTTCCCTGTCAGACCTCCAGTATCTAAAATATTAAAAGTAAAAATAAATAGTATTTTTAAAAAATGATTTTATTTATTTTTAAAAAATTTACCACCTAGTAAACCAGCTCCAAGTAAATTGGTGTAGAGAGTACACAAGCAAAACCTAAAATGAAACTCATTTACTGTATAGAATCACTGATATATATACAGTACAGGTATCGGACCCCTTATCCGGAAACCTGTTATCCAGAAAGCTCCGAACGGAATGCCCGTCTCCCATAGACTCCATTTTAATCAAATAATTCAGAATTTTAAAACTGATTTCCTTTTTCTATGTAGAAATAAAACAGAACCTTGTAATTGATTCCAACTAAGATATAATTAATCCTAATTGGATGCAAAACAATCCTATTGGGTTCAATTAATGTTTTATTGATTTTTTAGTAGACTTAAGGTATTGAGATCCAAATTACCGAAAGACCCCTTATCCGGAATACCCTTGGTCCTGAGCATTCTGGATAATGGGTCCTATACCTGTACTACTATATATCACTTCAGATATTTGCTATAAGTAAATGATGGGACCCTGGCACAACTAAAGAAATGCTGTTTAGCTTTTACATCTTCCTTAAGCTATATTCCTTAGGTAAGGTGATATATAGCTGTGAACTTTAAAGGTACATGGATTTTAGTCAATGGTAGAAGTCATTGGCCTGCTCAGAGGAACAGAGTTTGGGCTCCCCAGATCTCAAATACAGTAAAATGGGCTTTATTAGTGTAATGCACCATTGTAACAACCAAGTGATAGTGCGCACAACTCTGTGTTGCACTCGTTGCAAATCAGCTGCGTTATAAATACATTCTTAACTCCTTTAGGGAGTTAAACATAAATACATTCTTAACTCCTTTAGAGCAGACGAAGCGTATATCCGCAACAGCCAGAGTGTGCACACACAGAGCGGTGCGGATCGGCAGTCGGTCTTCAAAAGGTTCGCTTTCACGTTTTCTAGGCCGACCTCCGCTCTGTGTGCCATAGGTTTTAGTGCACACACTGAGCGGCGTACGGAAGCGGATCCACTTCTCTTAGCCAGGCAAAAATGTGCAGGGCCGAGAGCCCTTGCCTTTACTCTTCAGTATGAAAAATTGGTGTTTCAACCTCACTGCCAATTTTAGATTCAGAAATAGTTTTTTAAAAAGGAATTCTGATTGTATGGGGACCAAATGCAAAAGTAACCCCAAAGCCGCTCTCTCCTCCAGTGGGAAAAGGTTGTGACTAGTGATGAGCGAATCTGTCCTGTTTTGCTTTGGTGAAAATCCTGAAAATTTTGCAAAATGGTGAAAATTACACGAAATGTGGCTACCGTGCAAATTGCCGCCCTTGACTTTTTTTTAAGCTACCTCCACTTTTTTGACTTTTTCCTCACTGGGCGAATTTTTGTGCAGCAAATTTTTGTGGCAGATTAGCCAATGGTGAAATGTGGAAGTTCGCTGCAGATTCATACCTGGTTGAAAATTTTGCTCATCACTAGGTCATTACTCCTCCTAGCAATGGATTATCTAGGATACCCTCAATTATGCCTTTGGAGTACAAGTGCTACTGGTTTTCCTCACTAGCACCTTTAATAAGAAGTAGTAAGGCATGGATCCTTCTGAGGTAGATGATTAGATTACCAGTGTACAGATAATGCCTCTGCATAACGGATTCCTGCTCTACTACTCCTGCTCTAGCGACAAACCAATTATCTGCCTAGCAAGAACCAGCAAGGAGAAGCTTTAGCTTCCGTTTGCCCTGAAAGATAGCAAAAAAACATATATTTTTCATGATTAAAACAATAGGCAAAAAGGACACAAGCCTTATTCATTAAACATTTATGGGGGAATTACTAAAACTCGATTTTTTGGGGGTTTATATTGGTTTGAAACCATGAAAAAAAACTAATTTTCATAAATGGCAATCATTTATCAGAAGATCTGAATTGAAAAAGCACAAACAAAAGAGCGACTTTTTTTGTACTGTGAGATACTATAGCTCTGTGGGTTCTACTTTCACTAAGGTCAGGGTCTACTTCCAAGGAAAATGTAACTTTGTTAAATAACAGCACAGACAGAGCTGCTTCTTCAGTCATTGTAGTAAAATCCAAGTAATGAGAAGCTTCCAGAAGAATTATATAAAGATGTTTTTTGTAGACAGTGGTCATTTGTTGTCATCTACTGGTCACCAGCTGAAGATCTACTGGTAGCACACAATCAACATTTTGGACACCACTGCTATATTGTCTTCTTCTACATGTAGGTAATTGCATAGAACCGAAAATGTGTATATGTTTCAGATAGCAGTCTAGTTTGTACAAAATAAATTCTTCCAATAAATATTTCTTTCTCTTTGAATAAATTCTATGAAGAACACCTTGATCATGATAAGAAGAATACCCAACAATATTACCAATATATTAGCAGAAATGATTTGTAATCACACCATACCTTAATGGAATTTTACAGTTTCAAAAACAAATTACAAATATCCAGCAACATGTATTACATTTATTTTTCTCTCTATGTTAATCGACGGCCACTAAAACTCAGTTACCAGAGCATTGCAGGTTCCATCGTGTTGCTTATATACTGGTTTTATTTCCCAGTAGGGCATCAGTGTCACATTAGAAAAGGAAAAAATTGTTTCTACATTGGATAATTTCATTTGGCATTTAACCTTGAAAGTAATTCAATGGCAAACTCATATTAAAGTTAGTGGTTGTGGGGATGGTGTCATCTGTCCCGTTTCGCTTTGCCAATAAATTCACAAATCTTTCAAAAGATTCGCGAAACGGCAAAAATGTCGTTTGGAAAAAAATTGTCGTCCGCGACTATTCTTTTGACGCCTGTGACTATTCTTGCAACTATTTTTGAGACAATTTTGGACGTGCGACTATTCTTTTGACGCCTGAGACTATTCTTTCGAAAATTTTGGCCATGTGACTATTCTTTTGACGCCTGCGACTATTCTTGGGACTATTCTTGCGACAATTTTTGAATGCATGGCAAATTTTTCCACGGCAAATTTTTTCATCCATTTTGTGAAACAATCCACCAATGGCAAAACACGGAAATTCGCCGCGAATCCATGCCTGGTGAAACATTTTCGCCCATCACTAACTGGAAACACCAGATAGCTAAAGTAAGGTATTTATAGCCATAGATATAGCATAAAATATACTAGTACTGTACATTGTGCTTGTTAACCCCTTATGCTGTCTTTTTTTATTTCTTTGGTAGTGGCAGCAAGTGAAAGAGTGATATTATATGTGTGGAGTGCGACTGATAAAGGAACTGAGTCTTGTCCTAGAGAATAATTGTGTTCTCTTTTGTCAGACAACCTTAGTAAATGGGCCCCTTAGGGCTCTGGCACACGGGGAGATTATCGCGCCGCTGCGTCTGCCATCCCACCGGCGACCTACATGTTCGCCGGTGGGATGGCAGGGGAAGGCAACTCGGGGAGATTAGTCGCCCGTGAACAGGGAGTTTTGCCACGGGCGACTAATCTCCCCGTTTGCCAGAGCCCTTAAAGTGACAATCCTTGAAAAATGACTAGGGCAATTCGTCTTTACCCACCACATGGTGAGCCAACCTACTCCTATACAAAAATATCCTAAAGGGAGGAAAAAGTGGAGGAAAAGACCGCATATTCAGTATCCCCTATATCAGTTAGGTTAACAAATATATTGGTACTGGAGAAGGGTGTCTCTCATTCTAGCCAAAACGTAACTTTTATTTACAAACTTAAAAACAGAAAGAAGAAAAGAGAGTTAAACTCATTTGTGCACATAGCCACTTTTATTAAAAACACTTAAAACGTAGCTATGCGGAGCGTATGCAACAAAAAGAACTCTGTAAACTATCATTCACATCAATCCGTTGTAAGTGCAGAGATTATAATATCCACACAAAACAATGTATATGAGAGTCTGACCCCATTTTCCTAAATACACAATTGCCCTTTAGCAAAAAAAAATGACACTGGCCAAAACTTCATGGATTCATTCTGGAATTAGGACACTGTGGTTTCTTACGGTGTGTTATGATGTGTGTGGGTACTATATTAAACTATATGGTTCAATATTTGTAAGTAAAAGTAGTCTAAGAATTCTAAATACTTTCCCTGCTTATCAACCTAGGAGCCCCCGCCTTTCCCCAGCATTTCCGCACCACCCACACATCCACAATTCACAGCAGCCGCCTCCCCCCCGGGGAGTGTTGAGCATTTTTTTTGCCAGGTAGCGAATCTCTGCATTTCTAAATTTCCAGAAACATTTGCAGCGGAAAAATTAGTTGTGCATCAAAAAAAGTTGCGGTTGCATCAAATTGGGCATAGGTCACAAAAAAAGACACGGGTGACAAAAAACACGCGAGCAACAAAAAAGATGCGTGGCAAACGCATTTCGTGAATTTTTCTTGTCGTTTTGTGAATTTTACAGAAAAGCAAAACTGGACAGATTCAATCATCACTATTTGTAAGGCGTAAAGGGGTTCAGTGAGTTGCTCCGCGTGTGAACCACCATTGTGTGAGTATAAGGTCAGTATGTGAGATTGCGTTCATTATGAACTGCACTTTCCCTGCCTGTCATCATCTCACCCTGGAACTACGGTAGATGACACATATGGGGGCACATTCACTTATCCATGAACGCTGCGAGCGTTCGTTCAATTGGCCCAATCGTATTTTCCGCAACTTTTTCATACCTCGCGTAACTTTTTCGCTGCTTGCGCAACTTTTTTGGCACTTTTGCAACTTTCTCGGCGCTTGTACGACGTTTTCGTATTTTTAGCGCGTACAAAATCAGATCGGTTTTGCCTCTGTTTACAATCGTTCGGTACGAAAATTTAGTGACTTTCGGATAGCCAATACGATATTATCGTGACTAATACGATTTTTTCATAAGTATTTTCGTGATATTTGCGATCTCCAGAAATTTTCGTTTCCAATCCGAATTTTTCCCATTCGGGATTCAAACTGGTGTTTTGATAAATCTGCCCCATGGTGTAATAAATTTATTATAAAAGTATGACATATAGCATTCAGGCTACTCACAAAAATCCATTTGACACAGTGCATATAAGGATCAATTAGTCTCAATAGTCCTACACATTTTGCATGGTAACCTCTAGCAGCAAAGTGTATTACATGTGACTAAAAAAAATTTAAATAGTTACATAGTTACATAGGGTTGAAAAAAGACCATTGTCCATCAAGTTCAACCCATCCAAGTAAACCCAGCACACAACCTATACTTACCAATCTATACACTCACATACATAAACTATATATACAACCACTAATACTAACTGTAGATATTAGTATCACAATAGCCTTGGATATTCTGCTTGTTCAAAAACTCATCCAGGCCCCTCTTAAAGGCATTAACAGAGTCTGCCATTACAGCATCACTAGGAAGGGCATTCCATAACCTCACTGCCCTCACCGTGAAAAACCCCCTACGCTGCTTCAAATGGAAGCTCCGTTCCTCTAATCTAAAGGGGTGACCTCTGGTGCACTGATTGTTTTTATGGGAAAAAAGAACATCCCCCATCTGCCTATAATCCCCTCTAATGTACTTGTACAGAGTAATCATGTCCCCTCGCAAGCGCCTCTTTCCCAGAGAAAACAACCCCAACCTCGACAGTCTAACCTCGTAGTTTAACCCTTCCATCCCCTTTACCAGTTTAGTTGCAGTCTCTGCACTCTCTCCAGCTCATTAATATCCTTCTTAAGGACTGGAGCCCAAAACTGCACTGCATACTCAAGGTGAGGCCTTACCAGGGACCTATAAAGGGGCAAAATTATGTTTTCATCCCTTGAGTCAATGCCCTTTTTTATACAAGACAGCACTTTATTTGCTTTAGTAGCCACAGAATGACACTGCCTGGAATTAGACAACTTGTGATCTACAAAAACCCCTAGATCCTTCTCCATTAAGGATCCCCCCAACACACTACCATTCAGTAGATAGTTCGCGTTTATATTATTTCTACCAAAATGCATAACTTTGCACTTATCAACATTGAACCTCATTTTCCAGTTTGCTGCCCAGTTTTCCAATTTTGTCAAATCGCTCTGCAAAGCGGCAGCATCCTGCATGGAACTTATAGTTTTGCACAATTTAGTGTCATCAGTAAAAATAGAAACAGTACTGTCTATGCCCACCTCCAGGTCATTAATAAACAAGTTAAAAAGCAAAGGACCAAGGACTGACCCCTGCGGTACTCCACTAACCACACTGGCCCAATTAGAAAATGTTCCATTTACCCCCACTCTTTGTACTCTATCCTTCAGCCAGTTCTCTATCCAATTACAAATATTATTTTCTAGGCCAATATTCCTCAATTTGATCATTAACCTTCTGTGAGGTACTGTATCAAACGCTTTAGCAAAATCTAAGTAGATGACATCAACTGCCATTCCAGCATCAAGGTTCCTACTCACCTCCTCATAAAAGGCGACTAAATTAGTCTGGCAAGATCTGTTACGCATAAAACCATGCTGGCACAAACTTATAGTATTGTGAACTGCAATGTATTCAAGTACCCTATCCCTTATTACCCCTTCCAGAAGCTTTCCTACTACTGATGTCAGACTAACAGGCCTATAGTTTTCAGGCTGAGAACGAGATCCCTTTTTAAATAACGGCACCACATTAGCAATTCACCAGTCTCTCGGCACCATGCCAAACCTCAACGAATCCTGAAAAATTATGTGAAGAGGCTTGACGATCACAGCGCTCAGCTCATTTAACACCCTGGGATGAATCCCAAACCGGCCCTGGACCTTTGTTTACCTTTACATGTTCAAGTCTCTTTTGAATTTCCTCCCGAGTGACCCATGCGCCAGTAGCTAAATTACTAGAACTGGGCATATTAAAAGGGAAGCCTTCATTATCTGGCTCCTCAGATGTATAGACAGATGAAAAATAAGAGTTCAAAATTTCTGCTTTTTCCCCGTTCTCATCAACCAACGTACCCCCCCGTGATAATAAGGTTCCCACCCCTTCTTGCTTCATTTTTTTACTATTCACATAATTAAAAAATAATTTTGGATTCTTTTTACTCCTAGCTGCAATATCCCTTTCCATCTCTATTTTAGCTTGCCTGATAGCTTTTTTGCTGCTTTATTTGCTTCCTTGTACCTGATGAAAGTCCCTGCTGTCCCAGCTAACTTGAATGCTTTAAAAGCACGTTTTTTTTTTTACCAACCTCGACCCTAACACTTTTATTCAGCCATAAAGGTTTTGCTTTGCGATGCCTCTCCTTGCTTACAAGGGGGATATACTGTTGTGTATACCTGCAAAGCAATGTTTTAAAGATGTTCCATTTTCCTTCTGTGTCTAACCCCATGAAAAGCCTTTCCCAGTTGACACATTGCAGAGATGCCCTTATACTGGCAAAGTCTGCACGTCTAAAATTGAGCGTTTTAGTTACTCCCTTATAGAGCTGTCTCTGTAGCATTATCTCAAAGGAGACCATGTTGTGATCACTGTTCCCCAAATGCTCACCCACACAAATGTTAGAGATGAGTTCAGTATTATTAGATATTACCAGGTCCAAAATAGAATCATTCCTAGTAGGTTCTTGAACCACCTGAAATAAAAAGTTGTCATTTAGCATATTTACAAACCTACTAGCTTTTTCTGACTTAGCCACCCCATTACTCCAGTCAATGTCCGGATAATTAAAGTCCCCCATAATAACAACTTGACCCAATTTTGAAGCCTCCTCCATTTGCAAAAGTAGCTGGGACTCATCCCCCTCATCTATACGGGGTGGTTTATAGCATACACCAATGATCATTTTCTTTGTGACCTTCAGCCTTACTGAAATTTCTACCCAAAGAGATTCAACGTTTTCATTGGTAATGTCTTTATTACATGGCTTTAAATCTGACTTTACATAAAGACAAACCCCTCCACCCCTCCTAAAAAGCGTATACCCATTTCATCCCACCAGGTCTCAGTGATACCTATTAAATCATAATTTTCAATACATGCAATAGCCTGCATCTCCCCTAATTTACCCGACAAGCTACGCGCATTAGCCAGCATGCAGCGGAGATTACTACTTCTTCCTCTGATGCTTACATTAGCTAAAGGACAGTTAGAGCTAAGGTGAAAATTAGTCTGTTTCCCTTGTAACAATGGAAGCTCCTTATCTGATAAACTATATGCCCCCCTCACTCCTCCCCCACAACCCTTTACTGGTCCCACTGCCCCATCTACACTAGCTTTCCCATAAGAATCTAGCTTACCAACCCCCCCTTGTCTAGTTTAAACACTCCTCCAGCCTCTTAACCATTCTCTCCCCTAGCACAGTAGACCCCCTTCCATTGAGGTGCAATCCGTCAGGGCTGTATAGATTGTACCCCAAAGAAAAGTCAGCCCAGTGCTCTAGGAACCCAAACCCTTCCTTCCTACACCAAGACTTTAGCCACGCATTTAGCTCCCTAAGCTCCCGCTGTCTCCCTAAACTAGCACGCGGCACTGGCAAAATTTCCGAAAAAATGACATTGGAGGACCTTTGCTTAATTTTAGAGCCTAGATCCCTGAACTCACTCTTTAAGGTCCCCCACCTACCGTTCATTTTGTCGTTAGTACCGATATGTACCAAGACAGCCGGGTCATGCCCAGCCCCTCCCAATAATGTGTCGACCCGATCAACCACATGCCGAACCCTGGCACCAGGAAGACAGCAAACTGTCTGGTTTTTAGATACACTTGTCCCTTCAAATAGAGACTTCCTTATTAGGGAAATGCCACCACCTCCTAAAAAGGCCATACAAAATCTAGTATAGGTTTGCTGAATGAAGGCTTGTCAGATTAGGTGGATATGTGTCTTCAGCCCTTAGTTGTCCAAAAAAAAAAATCCTGCATAAAAGCTATAATGGACATTTACTTAAACTAAGAGACATTACTATACATGTCTTAGTGTCTCCATTACAATATGTTCCACAAACTAGGATTGGGTAACAACTTTCTACAGGCAAATATTTGCCTTCCTTCCCATACACCCTAATAATATACCTTACAATTCATAAGAAACTGTTCAACCTTGGAGCTGTTTGACGATCAAAGACCATTAAATTATATTCCAGAGGCTACTACAAAATAAGACCAAAAATTGGCGAAGAAGACAGGCCTATTAGTTTTTTGGGCTGAAGAACTATTTCAGAAATACCCCGGGCCAGTGTAGTGTTCTGCTAACAAGGGCACTGGCCCAAGGTATCAGGTAAGTTATAACAATCATTGAATCGGCAGTTCTCATAAATAAGTACCAGTGTGTAAACAGTGTGTACTTTACATTAGTTCTATACTACCCTATGGCAAAACCATGTTCTTTAGCAATGCATAGGGCATTCATTGAAATAAATAGCTGAGGCATAAATGTTAACAGTAAGCAACTCTGTGGCCATTTCAGTACAACAGGAAGATCTAGATAACTCTGTTATATATCTCTATATTTTTCGGACTAATTATACCTCCAAATTGTGACTTAACCCAAGGAAGTGACTCCACTGACTGATGTATCCAAGACTGAATGATAAGTGATTAAAGAGGAAGCAGCTTCATCTTTTTAAGTTATCTAATTCTTTATAATGTCAGTTTCTTAATAACCCTCCTTATAGCTTTCTTCATTTCCTTGTTACGCAGGGTATATATAATTGGGTTTAGAGCTGGAGTTACAACTGTAAACAAAACTGCAGCGCCCCGGTCCTGATCTAAGATGTCTTGTGTTGCAGGTCTTATATAGGTAAAAAGAGCAGTGCCATAGAGGAGAATCACAACGGTAAGGTGTCCACTACATGTTGAGATGGCACGCTTTCTTCCTTCTACTGTTTTCATTTTAAGAATAATTCTGCCTATTAGAACATAGGAAATAACAGTTAACAGAAATGCCATACACGTCAGATAGCCAGTAAGTATATTGAGAATTTTCTGGTTGAGAGTTGTGTCTGCACAAGCCAACTTCAATAAAGGTTTAATGTCACAGAAAAAGTGCTCCACCAGATTTGGTCCACAATATGGAAGCATTGCCGTAAGAACTGTGTGCAAGAGAGAATGCAAAAATCCAAACACCCAAGACCCAAATATAAGAATGACACAAAATGTAGGGCTTATGATGCTGGAATAACGTAGAGGATTTCCTATTGCTATTAAACGATCATAAGACATTACAGTGAGGAGAACAACCTCGGAACCCGCCAAAAAATGAAAGAAATGCAACTGTGAAATGCAGCTGTTAAAAGAGATAGTCTTCTGCAAGAAAAAAAAGTCTGTAAGCATCTTGGGGACAGTCACATAAGAAACGAATATGTCGAAGAAGGCTATGTTTCCCAAAAAATAATACATGGGAGTATGTAGAGCTTTTTCTAAAATAGTTATCACCAGAATGGAGATGTTCCCGGTAAGATTTAGTAGAAAAAAGGCCAAAAACACACCAAAAAGAGTTATGCGAAATTCAAGTATATCAGTCAAACTCAGCAAGATAAATTCTGTTACTGATGTTTGGTTGTCTGTGTGGCATGAATTCTTGGAATCTGTGGGAGCAAATGCAGTATTATTACTCAGAGCTCACACATAGCACTGTGTTTAGCTGCTCACAAGTAGTCTCCCACCAAGTGTCTCCAGTTATGTCATCTCTGATATCTTTCCAAGCAGGGCAAACCAACTGGAGGAACTTAGGCTGAATGTTTTCCTCCAAGGGACTTTTAGGGTGAAGACACATGGAGCTACTTAGTAGCAGCTACTTTTTCACGGCTACTAATTTCCATAAAATACCCTGCCATAAACAATAATGAAAATTGCCTCTGCTAAAACACACGTAGAGACAATTATCAGTAAACGTTCAGCATTGTCTATTTTAGTAGCTGTGACAAGTATCTGCTACTAGTAGCTCCGTGTGTCTTCACCTTTATTGTCCCCCTATATGTGCTAGATGATATATTATAAGAGCTATGTGCATTCATTTTGATGATAGTGCTCATTAAAGCTCAGCAATATTAAGGCATGTGTACCATGGCACTTTAATAATATAGCCCATATTTATAATTCTGTGCAAAAGTCTACCAAAATTTTGTCTGAAGAGGAGATCATGGGAAATAAAAACAGTTAAAACCAGTGGTGGGTGCCATAGCTTAGACTCCAGTGGGCACAACAAAGTCACAGTAAAATGGAAAAAGTTGCCATGAAAAAATCCCCATTGAAAACATTTTACAGATTTTTGCCATTTCTCATAGAAGCAAAATGGGGCAGATTCGTTTCATGACCCATAAAATGTTTAGTCTTATTTTTTTTTTTTGAGAGGTTGTACATTATTTTAAAACTATGTGCCTATTTACAGTGTCCATTATACACCAATTACCCACATTTCCTTTAACAATTAATCAAACAAAAAATGCAATATCAATGACGCTACAAGTGGTGCAAAAGAAATGAACAAAGGGTCAAACTCAAAAAATTTCAGTATACTTGATTAGTCTTACCACCCGTCTTATTTTGATCCAGACAGACCGGTTATGGGAGGGCCGTCCAGGTCAAAACTGCTTGGGTTTTCAAATTAGAAAAACCAGACAGGACCCTCCTAGACTGATGCAGTGATTTGCCAATCGCTGATCAACATGCCATAGTCCCACCCCTGTGATTTCACCTGCCCCCTTTAGGGAGGGGAAAAAGGGGGCAACCCTATACTGGATATGGACCAGTTGCTGAGTTTCTACAGAACTCATTTTGGATAAAGACACATTTAAAAGAAATTGATTGGTACATATATTATTAAATATCCATCTTTTGCACTGACCTGTCATTGTGGAGAGATCAGGTAACTTGTTACACATTTTGTTTGTGTCCTACACAGTCACACAAGGGCAGAAATCAAAATATATATGATGACTTTGAAAACAACATCAAATAGGGACATATAGGATCAGGTGAATGAAGAAAGAAATAGCTGTGTCTTGTACAGGCATCCTGTCCCCTGTTTGCTTTTCCTGGAAACAATAAGACCATACTGATATGTTGACTGGAACCCTAGGTATCATTGCAAAAGTATAACCCACATCCTTATATACACAATTCCATCTGAGTGTGTAAGCGTATCCAAGTGCCTGCTTACGGGAAGGATGGGATTCCGGCAGGAACTAGCTGCAAGTTATAACTCTATTGGTCACACAATAGATTTGTAGGAGGAGCTCAATAAAGTGCCTCCTCGGGGTAAATATGTAAGCATGGCAAACGTAAGGAATAAAAAAAACCTTATACAATATTCATAATAATAATTACAATGGGAATGGTGCCCAGAGTTGGGTTACCTTTTTTCAGCTGATTCTTTAAATCTAGTTTACAGCTGTCTGATATATATTGTCTAATATACAGAAAGCAGACATGGTTGGATTAGGCTAGCAGTGCTCTGACTCTGGAACTAAACAGTGGCACAAAGGTTCAGCTATATATAATGTTCTGAGCTAGGCCATAATTTCCCTAAGGGCTATAAAAACCAAGGGTGTCATTCTTTTTAATTACCTACACTAATAAAGATAGCTGAGACCTACTGAAAGCAACTCACTATAAAATAAATTAGAATAGGGTTTATCACTAGTAAAATATATGAAAACAATCCACTTTGGCATGTAAATTGCTATGTTGCATACTAATTCCCACTAAAACTGCACTCCATTTTGGACCTTGGTTCCAGAGTAGACTGTGTTAGTTAGATCGGGATGCATGAGAGGTTGGCAGGATCCAAAAGTAGCAGGCAGGGGGAGTGTGTAGGCTTCCCCCGCACGTTACTTAGATAAGTGCTCTTCTATCATCTTGTTTTTAATTTAATTAAGAACAGTTATAATGCACTTGCTAGAATCATAGGAAATAAATCCCACAGCTGTTCAGCAGCAGTTTGGAAGATGGAAAATGGCTGAAAGAAGGAAAAGTAACAATTATCACTAATAACAGTAGGGGGCAGATTTACTAAAACTCTAACATTTCTCATTTTTTGAGAAAAATTCAAATAAACTCACTTGCACAAATGTCTTACGAAAAAGTCTGAACCGAAGAAGTCTGGGTGAGAAATAGTCGCAGAAAAACTCATCAAAAATCCGAAACCTTTGAAGTTTCAAGGAAAAAGAAGGATCTTTCATGAAAGGGAAGGAATATCTGCCATTGGCTTCTACATGATCTCGGCAAGTTTAAGCCGGCGAATTGTCAGATTCAGATTTTTAGCCCTTTGGACACATATAAATCTTGGAAAAGTCTTTTATTTTCAGCACCTTTTAAAAATTAAAATCCACATAAAAAAAAAAATCTGACGGTCAGTAAATGGCCACCTAAAATTCAAGCTTAACATTAATGAGCCTTGTTGTAATAGTGTTCCTTAATGTATGTATGTGTACCTTTATTTATATACCGCTACTAGGATTCACAGCACTGTGCAATATTACAATGTACAAAAGTACACACAGTGAGGACAAGCATTATGATAAATAAATATATAAAGTATACATAACAAGATTAAGTACCTTGTGGTAAGAAACACAGTAGGTAGCATGTCCCTACCCTGTAGAGCTTACAATCTAAGCAAAACAATGTACTATAGCTTATAATTAGGAAACAAAAAAGAGAATATTTGGGGTACTGATCATATCAAGGCCTCTTATGATCATATCATTATGATCCATATTATAAAGTTTGTGTAAGGCCTTACCCGGATTAAAACAATGGACCTTAAATAACAATTGCATTTTCTTTCCATAAGGCTCTGTAGGCTTGGCTTTGAATATAATCTGAATGAGTTATCCACTACTTCTACAATCTCTATTGCATCCAGCTATCACTCTTTGTATTGCCCTTAAGGAACTAAGGGCACCAATCACCAATCATTAAATAGGATAACATTATGGCCACTATTACCCAAGGGTTCAACTGCTTGCACATTTGCTATATATTTTGGGTTGTTAGACATTTGCTATACATTGTGGGTCCTTAGAGATAACTAGATTCAGTGTAGCATGATCTGGATGGCACCTCAACAACCTGTAAAATAAAATTCTTATGCATTCTTTCCATTAATTGTCCTGGCAGTACAGTTGCTTCAGGCAATATCTGGGTAATAAAAATCCCCGATTATTATCACTTGCCCCAAACTAGCAGTCTTTTCTATTTGCAACAGGAGCTGAGCTTCTTCCTCTTCACTAACTTGAGGGGGTCTATAGCATACCCCTACAATTACTTTACTGAACTCTTTACAATCTGTAAAAAGTTCCACTCATAAAGCTTCAGCTCACTCATTTTCCACCATCAGTTCTTACTTTTATGTCCTGCTTAACAAACAGACACACCCATCTCCTTTTCTATTGCCCCTGTCCCTGCGAAACAAAGTATAGCCTCCTATATTTCCTGCCCAGTCATGTGACTCATTCAACCATGATTTAGCAACGCCAAGAAAAGCATAATTTTTTCCAGCACCAGCTCCAGCTCTCTCATTTAATAGTCAGACTCCTTGCAATACTGGTACTTGTAAATAGTGTACATACAACCCGTGGCTCTCCCTGCCATTATTAATCCCCCAACCAAATCTCCACCGCAGTTTTCTCCTATTATTCCCGCTACCTCATGTAACCTATCTGGCACAGAATTATTCACTGCACCCTCCCTCCGTGCCTAGTTTAAACTCTACAATCCTGTAGCCATTCTCTCTCATCATTGAGGTACAGCCCATCCCTGGCAAAGAGCCTGTAGCCAAAACATTGGCCCAGTTCTCCAAAACCCAAAGCCCTCCTCCCTAAACCAATCTCTCAGCTACACATTAATCTGCCTGTCACCACAGTTCCTGTCACCTTCTTAATGTTGCACATGGCACAGGTTATAGCCTGGAGATGATTACCTTGGTCTTCACTTTCAGCTTTTCTAGTCTCATTTTTAAAATCATTCTTGAGGACGTCCCCCCACCATCTCTAACTTTGTCATTAGTACCAAGATCAGTGGGTCTTCTCTAGCCCCTCCCAATAATCTGCCTACTCGCTCCACCACACGCCAAACCCTAGCACCAAGCAAGTGACAGACAATTCGGTCTGCAGAATCCTTGCTACAGACTACCCTGTCCACCTTCATAGTAATTTCCTAGCACTTCTCCCCTCACCTGTATTAGAGACGCTGCCCCCAGGGTGCTCTGAGGGTCAGCCTGCATCAAACATTCTAGTTCAGAGCTGTCCCCGGCATCGTCACCCAAAATGGCAAATTGGTTATTTTGGACAACCGGTGGACTAGTCCCCTGCATTTTGGTCCCCTGCTTGCCCTTTTAAAAGGGGTGGACCCAGTACACACAACCTATACTTACCAATCTATACCAACACAAACATAAACTATATATACAACCACTAATACTAACTGTAGATATTAGTATCACAATAGCCTTGGATACTATGCTTGTACAAGAACTCATCCAGGCCCCTCTTATAGGCATTAACAGAATCTGCTGAATCAATATTTGAGATAATAAAGTTAAACCATAATGATTGTTAGAGTTTATTATCCCAAAGATTGATATAGAACCAATAAAACAAGCCAGAATTAGTGATGAGTGAATGTTTTCACCAGGCATGGATTCGCAGTGAATTTCTGCATTTCGCCATTGGCGAATTGTTTTGCAAAATGTCAACGAAAATCCTCCACGAAAAATGTTGTTGTGCTTCAAAAAAAGTTGCAGTCGCGTAAAAAAAGGGCAAGGTCACGTCAAAATGGGCGCAGTCGCGCGACAAAAAATTCACGTGACAAACGGGTTTCGAACATTTTCCTGGTTTTAATAGTTACATTTACTAAAGTTGTATTTTGTAAAAGGCTACCAAGCATGTTAGAAAAATACGAAATTATCTTAAACTTGTTTAGTAAATGGGCCCCTATCTAATGAATCTGTCAGTATAACTAATTCAGGAAGAGAATTCCACATCTTCATATCCCTCACTGCAAAAACACATTCCTGAACCTTCAGATGGTTTCTCCTTCAGTCTAACCTAGGGTTGCCACCTGTCCGGTTTTGACCCGGACAGCCCGGTTTTCAGAAAGGCTGCCCGGGTCACAACCTCCAGTCACAACCTTCCCAAATTACGAAAACCGGGCAGGACTCAGTAACATTGACGTGGTGATCGGGCAATCGCCTATTGCCCGTCATAGCCCAAAAAATACAAAAGAATTGTATTCTAAATCAAAAGGAGGTTAATTTTTCTTTGTCAACTGTCTAATTACAAACAACAATATATACAGTACTACTACTTTACATAGTATATTCTTGCACTGTGCAAAGAAATCAAAATAATTAACAAAATGGCCGATATTTTTCTGCAGACTTAACATAATCTATAGACTACATAGAGGAGAGGCAGTGTTGGCAGTGCTTGTTATATCCACAAGGCATGGAAAATGTAAAATTGGCTCCTTTTTACACCTCTGAAAAAACTGGACATTCACATTGTGGGTTTGCAAAAAGTAAGTAGCCAGGAATATGAGGTAAGCAAGGCTGTGTATTCAAAATCACTGGGCAGTGGGTTAATGGCTATCATAAAGTTTTGAAAGGCTGGTGAAAGGCTGGGAACTATCTGGTGAAAGACTGAAACCAATTCCAGAAAAGTGGAGCTCATGGTGTTACAATGTTTATGTTTTACTTTATTATATTTACTAAATATCAAAGGCATTTACAGTAAAACTATGCCAATAAATCAATGTATTGGAAAGCCCAATTCAATCAGTAATGCTAATGCAGGACAGTGTTGATGACATAGATGGAAATACATTGACACTCATTGCATTCACTGGCAGCAAACCAGTTAGAGACAACTTTCCTAATTATTTTAATCTCTCTAGAAATAAAAAGATACTTTTCTGCCAATCTAATGCTTCTGAATAAACCTCAGTGGCACTGTTAGACAAAGCCTTTTCCAGCGGGATTAATAAACAAGTCACACTAATTAGTGTAGTCAGTCGTGTCTCGGTAGATTACTGCTTTGGTCTTTAGGATCCCTGCTCATTATAACTGTTTAAATACTGTTTAATCATTATGGCTTTGTTTAACCAACATCCCAACAGAATTAATTAAGCATAGATGTTATTGTTAGAATTGACTATTGATGTTTAACATTACAGTTACAATACAAATCTTAGAATCCATTTTATATATAGATATATGGTTAATACATAATATTCCTAAACTCTTTAACAGGTACACTCAATGATAATTGCCTATTATGGTGTAGAAAAGAATATATAACATATAAATATTGTTATAAAGAGAATAAATGGCCATAAGGCTAATGCATACATTTAAACACACCAGGAATGTGGGTGCTTCCCATTAACTACAATAGGAACTGAGCTCTTCCACTGACTACTAATGGGAAGTGCAACAATTCCCAGTGTTGAGATTGTGCCATGGAAATTAAAGTTATATTAGTGCTAGGAAGACACATAAAGGCAAGAAAAACACTTGCCAAATGCCTTATTTGACTACAATTTTGTTTGCCACCTCCAAGTTGCACCTTCTGCTCACAGACACAATTCTTTTTGTGCTCCCTGAATAGATCCAGCAATGCATACAAGAGGGGGGTTCATTGACATAAATGTGGGGATAAAGTTCATTAACGCTGATCTGCACCAGTGCCACAAATAGTATGTGTACTGCATACTAATGGCAACCATTTTGCACCCATAGCACTTGCACTGAGCATTAGTAAGTAAGAGTGCTATGAACTAATATAATGGCATTATGTTGCATAACACAACCAATAACACTAAGGCCAATGGTACTATAGTATAGCATTATAGTAAACTGAGACAGACAATGAATGAACAAATGATGAAACAAAGAGTATAAAGTAGACATTTCCAAGAAGTGTTTCAGTTTTCAGTCAAAATATCATGTTGGGGCTTCCCTATTATGAAATTATTATTTCATACAAATAAAACAGTGGAACCTTTAAGTAGACTGGGAGACTTGGAATTTCTTGGAAGGCCATATTATAGTAAAGGCATGAGTGTTTATCTTAGAATCCATGATAAAACATAAGCAGGCCCAGACTGGCACCAGAGGGGCTGCTGTAAGATGCCATAGACATAGCGGGCTGGTTGGGCGATATTTGGACCTCTGTGTACTTGAAATCCAAGGGCCTATTTTGAATGACAGTCCAGGCCTGAGCATACGTGACACTGTATCTCACTTACTAATATGGCCCAACTTTATGCGCACTACAATTTACACAGAAGTATTATTTGAGCTTCTAACTGCACACAAACCAGCCTATAAACAGTTGCTGTGTTCATAGTTTCTGGACTATGTAACATGTTGTGATGCCAAAGCCCAAGGTTGTATCCCTAGAAATATCTACGAATGACTGAATGTAAAGCGTTGTTGTAGCCAGCGTCTCTCTGTTTGCGGCACACATGGCACAATTCTTGTGGAAGCCCTAATCCATCCTATGAAACTACAAAACGTTCCCATTTAATTAAAGGCCACCTTGGACAGCTTCCTAAACAATGTTAACCCATTTGTAACTGCCATAAAGGTGCATCATGTTGAGACAAAAAATTCTGAATAACAGGGTGGTCCAATTATTGACCCAACCAGACCAGTGATTGAATCAGTTAAATTGTTCCTGAGCACATGGGTTACTAAATCCGGCATACATCCACTTGCTTGGGCACCTCAGCAAATGAGTAGATGTCACTATATATTGGCCACCTTTACACATTACTTCTGAAAGGTGCTCAGACTTACTCTAGAGCAGTGATCCCCAACCAGTGGCTCATGAGCAACACGTTGCTCCCCAACCCCTTGGGTGTTGCTCTCAGTGCCCCCAAACCAGGGAGTTATTTTTGAATTCCTGACTTGGGGGCAAGTTTTTGTTGAATAAAAACAAGATTTCCTGCCAAATAAAGCCCCCTGTAAGCTGATAGTGTGCATAGAGGCCCCTAATAGCCAATCTTAGCCCTTATTTGGCTCCTCCATGAACTTTTATGGTGCTTGTGTTGCTCCCCAAGTCTTTTTACATTTCACTGCGGCTCACGAGTAAGAAAGGTTGGGGATACCTGCTCTAGAGGCACAAACTTGTGGAAACTAAATTAAAAAGTAGATGAAGTACTCATGTGTAATTGTGTAACAGGGCCTGTTATTTTTTTATAGAACCAATCTTGCCAAAGAATTTTGCCCAATTTTATTAAAACTGATTAAAGCAGTAATATCCTCAAAAAGTGCTATCTGAATTATTTGATTAAAATGGAGTCTATGGGAGACAGGCTTTCCGTAATTCGGAGCTTTCTGGATAACGGGTTTCTGGATAAGGGGTCCGATACCTGTAATATGATTCTGCTTTTCATTAGTGATCTCCCTGTCATACCCTGGGCAATGCGTACATAAGTAGCGCTTTATAAATAAAGATATACATACATACATACATACATACAATGCAATTCTTAGTTCAATGGTACAGTCTCAAAAATGTTCGGCCTTTACTCGTTATAAGAATAATGCAAGTAAGGCTGCTACTTGTATCAGGGCAGCAGCTCTTTAATTGCTCAAGAAAGTCAAGGTTGGATTATCAGTATCCTATACAGGTATGGGACCTGTTATACAGAATGCTCGAGACCTGGGGTTTTGCGGATAAGGGATCTTTCTGTAATTTGGATCTACATACCTTAAGTCTGCTAAAAATCATTTAAATATTGAATAAACCCAATAGGATTGTTTTGCCTCCAATAAAGATTAATTATATCTTAGTTGGGATCAAGTACAGGTACTGTTTTATTATTACAGAGAAAAGGGAATCATTTAACCATTAAATAAACCCAATAGGGCTGTTCTGCCCCAATAAGGGGTAATTATATCTTAGTTGGGATCAAGTACAGGTACTGTTTTATTATTACAGAGAAAAGGGAATCATTTAACCATTAAATAAACCCAATAGGGCTGTTCTGCCCCCAATAAGGGGTAATTATATCTTAGTTGGGATCAAGTACAGGTACTGTTTTATTATTACAGAGAAAAGGGAATCATTTAACCATTAAATAAACCCAATAGGGCTGTTCTGCCCCCAATAAGGGGTAATTATATCTTAGTTGGGATCAAGTACAGGTACTGTTTTATTATTACAGAGAAAAGGGAATCATTTAGGGCTCTGGTACACGGGGAGATTAGTCGCCCGCGGCAAAACTCCCTGCTCGCGGGCGACTAATCTCCCCGAGTTGCCTTCCCTCTGCCATCCCACCGGCGAACATGTAAGTCGCCGGCGGGATGGCAGACGCGGCGGCGCGATTTCGCGCAAATCGCCGAAAAAGACTTGCGAGGCTTTTTCGGCGATTTCCCGAAATTGACTCGCCGCGTCTGCCATCCCGCCGGCGACTTACATGTTCGCCGGTGGGATGGCAGAGGGAAGGCAACTCGGGGAGATTAGTCGCCCGCGAGCAGGGAGTTTTGCCACGGGCGACTAATCTCCCCGTGTACCAGAGCCCTTAACCATTAAATAAACACAATAGGGCTGTTCTGCCCCCAATAAGGGGTAATTATATCTTAGTTGGGATCAAGTACAGGTACTGTTTTATTATTACAGAGAAAAGGGAATCATTTAACCATGAAATAAACCCAATAGGGCTGTTCTGCCCCCAATAAGGGGTAATTATATCTTAGTTGGGATCAAGTACAGGTACTGTTTTATTATTACAGAGAAAAGGGAATCATTTAACCATTAAATAAACACAATAGGGCTGTTCTGCCCCCAATAAGGGGTAATTATATCTTAGTTGGGATCAAGTACAGGTACTGTTTTATTATTATGGGGAAAAGGAAATAATTTTTTAAAAATTAGAATTATTTGCTTATAATGGAATCTATGGGAGATGGCCTTCCCGTAATTCTGAGCTTTCTGGATAACGGGTTTCCGGATAAGGGATACCTGTACTAGTCTTCCTAGGAATAACAAGGATCCATTAGCTTCAGCATCCCTTTAACCGGAAAGAAGTCAATTATCTATGTCTACTGGAAAAGACATCCATGTACATGAAGTACAAACCTTCTCTTTTTGTATACCCTGAAAATTGTATATTTGACATTTAAAAAAATGGATCTGTATTGCCAGTGCATCTTATTATCAAAATGTATTTTTTTTTAATTCAACGACCCTTGCCCAAAAAATGTTGACTAATTTTGATTAAAGTGAATAAAGCAGTGATAGCCTAAAGCAGTACTAAACCAGTGCTATATGTAATGGGATTCTGATGCTTTTCATCAATGGTCATACCCTGAACTGGACCTGGCCCTGGACATCCAGGGCAATACAATTCTTAGCTCAGTGGCACAAAACTATTACTCATTATAGAAATAGCACAAGTTGGGTCAATGACCACTTGTATCAGGGCAGCAGCTCTTTCACTGCTAAAGGGACTAATGATTGGATTATCAGCAGGGCCGGATTTGTCTTTGGTGCGCCCCGAGGCCGCCCCTGTGGGAGTCCCCCATGCGCATGCGCGAACGCGCACCCCAGTGCGCATGCGCAAACGCGCCTCCGGTGCGCATGCGCAAGCGCGCCCCCAGTGCGCATGCGCAAAGCGCCAGCTCCCCATTGCGCATGCGCAAAGCGCCAGCGCATGCGCGAACGCTCTTTTTAACTCCCATACGGAGCAGTGGGGAGAGGTCCCGACTGCTCCGTATGGGAGCAAAATTAAAAAATGTTCTTGCGGCGGGGCGGCATGCCGCCCCTAAACTTCTGCCGCCCTAGGCCCGGGCCTTTGTGGCCTCTCCACAAATCCGGGCCTGATTATCAGTACCCTATACTAGTGTTTCTAGAATAACAAGGGTTCCATTAGCTTTAACCTGCACCTGCACCATTCTGTTTTCTTTTTTTTCTCACTGAATTAAAGTTGGCCTAATGACTCTTAATGAAAAAAATACAACCATATACCTTGTGTCTGACCAACTACAATTAACTGTACATGTTATTCAATGCACATTACATTAATCAATTGATTACATAGGCTGTTTCTCTTAACCCAATGCTATTGGCATTGACTGTAAAACTGTAATTCATTGGCATACATTGCATTAAGTGGCAAGATGCCAAATCAAACAGGACTCATAATTGTTTCTTTCTATTCTGAACTGCATGGATACTGTGTACTCCCCAAGCTAACACTTCTAAATAAACCTCAGGTGTATAATCTGCCATCACTTTCACCAATGGGATTAATAAACCTTTCAAGCTTATTTGTACCACAGCCATGTCTCTGAAGATTTCTGTTTTGCTCTCTGGGATGCCAGCTGGCTATGAGTTTCAGCAGTACGTTAATCACAATGAGTTTTCTTAACAACAATCCCTTTAGAATTAATTACAGGTTGGCAATGTTATTCTGGAAGTGTCTTTGCTGTTTAACACTGTAGGTGCAATACAAAAGTTGAATCCCATAGAAAAGAGTAGAGAACTAAAGTAGTAAAGAACTGTAACTGAAGTATTAGTGAGTATCTAGTAAAATTAAAGGAACAGTAACACAAATATTTCAGTTTTAATATATGCCTTCTAAATACAATTATTAAGATATGTATCTTGGAAAAATTGCAGCATCATAAGTGGTTTTTGAATAATTTATATTACAACTGATTTACTGGGCAAACCTTCAAAAGGCGATATGGCGACTCCTTGGCTTCCGTGCTAATCCGGAAGTTATCTTGCCACATTCTTTAGAGTCTTCGGGGTCGTTTTTTGGAGTGATTTATGGTTTTGTTGGGGATTGTGTAGGGAGAGGGATGGGGGACAGAGCGTTTCTACTTGACAGCTAAGACTGCCTGCCTGTAACAACGGATCGCTATGTAAGCCTGCACAGGGAAATGGAGGGGGAGGAGGGGTGAGCTGCCCGGAAGCTTGCTACGAGAGTTGGAGGAGATCTGCTGCCTGAGTTCAATAAATTAATGGAAAGGTTAATTTTCAAGAAAACCACTTATACTTTTGTAATTTTTCCATGATATATTTTCTAATAAAAGTATTTTAAAAAGATTTTTTGAATTTTAAAAAATTGTGTTACAGTTCCTTTAAGTCTAAAAACAACTGGGCTTTTCCACTAGATACTGTATATCATGACCTGGATGAATGAGAATCTTTATAGACAAAGTAATAGTGAATTATAACATTTAGAGAAGTATATGTGAAAAGGGGTTATGAACAGATAAACCCATAGCCAGCAGTTAGTATTTGAATGGGTTTGTCCCATTATAATAATTAAATCAATGTAATGCTATAGATCAGGGATCCTCAAACTTTTTAAGCAGGGGGCCAGTTCATGGTCCCTCAGACTGCTGGGGGGCCGGACTAAAGTTCACCCTCCCTGTCCTCATACTATGGCCCACTCCCTGCTGCGTTCTCCCACTCCCCGCTGTGTCCTCCCACTCCCTGCTGCGTTCTCCCACTCCCCGCTGTGTCCTCCCACTCCCTGCTGCGTTCTCCCACTCCCCGCTGTGTCCTCCCACTCCCTGCTGCTTTATCAGGCTCCCCCCTGTGTCCTCTGGCTCCCCCCTGCGTCCTCCCAGTCCCCGCTGCTTCCTCCGGCTCCCCCCTGAGGCCTCCGACTCTCCCCTGCGTTCTCTGGCTCCCCCCTGTGTTGCGTCAGATCATAGTGGGGGCTGGGTAAATTACCTTGGGGGGGGGGGGCTGTATCTGCCCATAGTTTGAGGATGCCTGCAATAGATTAGTGTAAATAAATGAGTGTTTTTGCATAAAACTGCTAAAGTCTAAGGACCATCTGACACCCCAGGGCTCATTATGATTGGAGGGCAAAGTGCAAAAATGTACAATGGAAAATGTTTTTCCTTTTTGCACCCTGTCTGCTTCTTGCATGCAAAGTTACAGAAGGAAGCTAAAAGCAGCTGTATCTTAGACCATATTCTATATTTGGGGGTGCTGCATACAGAAAGTATGTTAGTTAGGCGGCATATAGGGGCCTCCTGTAACACCCCTTAACTTCTCAGTCATTTAAAGTGCAGCCCACATTCAGGTTGAGCAATGGATGTGCTCAGTGGTGCTGCATACAGAGTGTACAGTAGGTGGGGGGGGGGGGGGGCATATTGAGGTCCCCTGGAACATCCCCTAGCTTCTACAACTTGTACATTATGTAGAGCACAACACACATGGAGTATGCAAGCAGTATGTGCATGGGCTCTAAATGCTGCAATTTGTTTATTTTAAGATGAAGTAGAAGGCCCACAGCATGCCATAACAAGATAAGCAAGCTCCATACACAAATGGTTTGGGGATGGCTATCTGAGCAGTGAGTTAAAAAAAAGTTATAGGTGGCCCAATACTCATATGAAACTACATTACCATTTACCATTTTATTAGCCACCAGTTTTATGCATGAATCCAGTAACACTTGAGGGACAAATTTATCAAAATATGAGATTAGAGCGCACCACAGAAACATTCACTCCTATGGGATTTTAGTTTTAGAAGCGTATTTATCAAATAGTGAACTCTTAACTTTCACCTACTGATAAATGTGCTTCTAAATATCCCTCAGGAATAAATAGAAAGTGGGTGATTGTTTCTGTGCTGAGCAAAATCTCACTGTTGATAACTATGCCCCTTGGTTTTGAAGATATGTGAGGATACGTGACATCAACAATTTGACGTAGATGTATGCCTAACCACCAGTATTAATCAATGAATGAATCATTGAGGCAGGTTGAGGCAGGGCGGCCATCGGGGGGGGGAGGGGGTAAAAATGTGCCAGGCCCCATGAAATCTTTTTTCTTAAGGGGGGCGAAAAGTTATCCCAAAATCCCAAAAGTTACGCCAATTGCATAAGTTATGCATAAAGTTACGCCGAAACGTACGCATTTTACGTAACTTCCGCAAAACCGGTTTACAAAGCTATGTAACTTGCCGAGAACTAAGTATTTTGCGTATAAAGCAAAAGACAACACAGATAACAGTAACATCAGCTGTTTATATTGGGATCCATTTACTGAATCATATCAGTGTCTTCTACATGAACTTTTCAGCAGGGGAATGACTAGTCTTCAGAGGCAGTTGCTGTTTCCCTCTGGTTACCGGTTTTGCTCAGAAACACTGACCTGCACATTTCTGGGTGACAAAGGTTGAGGTCTAATAGCAAGGCTTCTTAATGCTATGAATGAGAAGATTAATTAATGCTAATTACTTGAAAGATGCCACTAATTTGTGAAAATGTGTGTGACTTGCAGTCATTTTCAACATGGAATATTTATATATATATATATAGCAAAAAAAGGGAAAGTTGTGCTCAATCACTAAATTTTAAACCATTAGGCGGGGGTGCAATGAGGTTGTGACCACGAAATACATAGAAACAACAACAAGAGATCCTCTGCACTCACCCATTATCAGTATATAGAACATTAAGACATTCGGTGCATTTAAGCTACTAAGAAATGCCCTTCCCTTTAAGCAAAACAGGGATTGTTTGTCCATATATTGCAATATACTTCAAGCTGGCCAACTGCGTCAAAGTCATCCCTTCTGGCCAGTCCTACACTCACTTATGCGATTCATTAAGAATTCTACTGCTTCAATATACATTTAGCCAAGGGACTAAGTTTTACCTGCAACTTTCTTGCTTTCAAGGTTAAAACCCCCATATGGTTGCCCTTTTATTGGCTCCACTGGGATCACCTGACTGGTCCCTTGGCTAAATGTATATTGAAGCAGTAGAATTCTTAATGAATCGCTTAAGTCAGTGTAGGAACTGGTCAAAAGGGATGACTTTGACGCAGTTGGCCAGCTTGAAGTATATTGCAATATATGGACAAACAATCCCTGTTTTGCTTAAAGGGAAGGGCATTTCTTAGTAGCTTAATGCACCGAATGTCTTAATGTTCTATATATTGATAATGGGTGAGTGCAGAGGATCTCTTGTTGTTGTTTCTATATATATATATATATATATTATATATAGAGTCCATGGATCAATACCTTGATAAAGGCCCGAGATGGGGGCCGAAACGTTGACCTATTTTGCCATGTACTAAGTTTTATATTTTTTAATAAAAGCTAATTTTTAAAGGATTCCCAATGGGCACCGGTATATCCATGGACTCTGTTGAAATTGCTCAAATCGGTAGCACCTGGGTCAGATGGATTTTCGCTAAGGAGTGCTGAACTACCGGGGTTTGTATATATATATATATATATCAATCCAAATGGTGTCCGCACTCCAAGGCTCAATATTCTGCAGGGTGCTTAGCCAAAATTATGTATGTATAGAAAATAATTATCTGTGGCCAGCACACCCTTCAATGTTTCATCAAAAATTTTTTTTTTTTTTTATTGTAGATATATTGTTAAAACCAACCTTTCGGTCCTTATTGGGACCTTTCTCAAGGATCCTTGAGAAAGGTCCTAATAAGGACCGAAACGTTGGTTTTAACAATATATCTACAATAAAAAAATTTTTGATGAAACATTGAAGGGTGTGCTGGCCACAGATAATTATTTTCTATATATATATATATATATATATATATATATACAGTATATATATATATATATATAATATATCAGTAAATACTGCCCTTTTGGATTACCCAATAGCACATACTACTAAAAAAGTATATGTTTATGAAAATGGATTATTTAGCTGAAGCAGGGTTTACATATGAGCTTGTTTATGCCTTATATATTTTATAGAGACCTACATTGTTTGGGGGTATAGTTCTCCTTTACGGATTAAACACTACAAGATTTTCAGAAAAAAAAAAATAAACCGTTTGGAGCAAAACTATATGTGTGCAAAAAATAAAGTTGCTTTTTTTTGCACCTGCCCTTCAAGCAGTATTGGATCTATTATCCAAAATAGTTAGAACTGGTGCTTTTCTGGACAGGTACTATTTTATTAGTACAGACAAAAAGGAAATAATTATTTAAAATTTGAGTTATTTGCTTGTGTAGCCCACTTTAAACGGTGCTGCTACTTTTACCATGCAATTACTTGCTTTTGGCTCTACAGAAGCCCTGTGTCCCCGCTTACTATGGGGGGCAGGTATAATATTGCTGTTACTAAGCGTGCCTCCACCAAGGGTAGGGACAGGTAGAACTGTAACACCCCTCCCTGGGAACTCTTGTCCTCCTTGAACCGGGACTCCCTGCAACTCCTGGTACCTTGCCCCTCCCTTGGGGTAGCTGCTTACCAGGCAGTTGAGCATCCACTCTGTAGGAAGAGACAAGACACTGGCTGTGATGTTGAACCAGATGAACTTGCTTTATTGATGACAGGCAGGACTTCCAGGGTATGTTACTCAGACAGATCAAGTCAGGGCTACTCACAGTACTCCCACCAGGTGACCCTACCTAGGAGCTCTCCCCGGTACTCTCGCCAGGAGACCCTCTCTTAGGGCTCTCCCCAGTACTCCCGCCAGGCTGACACACCACAAGGATTCACCCCGGTACCCTTGATTAGGAATCTCCCGGTATGGTCGCCTAACTAGCCACTACATGCCCTGAACTCCAGCCATGAGTGCTGGGGGGTCTTAACCCCTCTTGTGCCCCCCTACTTCTGCCCGTTCTTACTATCCTACCTGTCACTCCTAGAGTGACCTATAACCATACCCTCCTAACTAGAGCACAAGCTTGTTGAACACCTCTTAACAGAGGGAGGTCCCAGGACTAAAACCTGATAGAACATGGCTGCATGCCCTTTTATATCCCAGCATCCCACCAAGTGGTTGCTGGTGAGAAATGCAGGGGAAACTCCCTTTTAGCACATAAACATCTAGGACCACCTTTAGGTGTCCAAATCCCATAAGGCCACCCTCTGGTGCCTGTCTAAACGGGAACCAACCTAAGGGGCCCAAATCTGGGGATCCCTACACTTATAATGGAGTCTATGGGAGATCCCTTCCCATAATTTGGAGCTTTCTGAATAATGGGTTTCCAGATAATGGATCCCATACCTGTATACTAAATTTACTGCACCAGCCCAGAAGTTTAGTAGCCCTAAAATAATAACTGTTCATGCTTTCCATGATGTTCATGGATTGCTTTACAGCAATTTTTTGAGTGGCAGTGGCACTTGAACATGCTCACAATGCTCTGGGCTGCTGTTAAGAAGCACAGAGATCATAAGGAAATTATCAAAACATTAGCAAAGGGGTCCTTGATAAAGAGTCTGTAAATCTTAAAAAATGTGTATTAAAGAGCTAATTTTCAGGTTTACCATTTAAGTCATCTTTTTTTTTGTATTCAAATTCTTTTATTTGTGTTCATATACAAAACATAACATTGCACATATAGTTTCCTTTCACTTTCATGATCATTAACATTTATTATTCAACTTTCTTTCAGATTGACTATTAAGACTTTAGTTTAGGGTTGATACATAAGGAAAAATATGTGGATTCATAACCAGGTAGGCAATTTAAAGGACTATGGAGTGCTTTCTTTGATTATCTAGAACAGTGCTGTCCAACTTCTGCGGTGCCGAGGGCCGGAATTTCTCTCGCATACATGGTGGAGGGCCGCTAATGGAAGCCAGTTTTGACCACTCCCCATTTTAAAACCACACCCACTTCAAGCCACACCCATTTAATCACAATGGTGGTAGTGCAGCAAAAACCCAAATGCTTGGTCCTCACTGCGGGGATATCAACCATTATTCATATATGAAAGAATTATATTATGTCAAATTAAGACACACCCTTAAATCCATTTGCCTCCTCCCCTGTAGCACAGCAACCCCCAGCAACATAACTACACACATTAGGGACCATTTAATGGCTATTTCCAACTACTAACAAACTTCCAGAGCAAACCCCTAACCCCTAGATTCTAGGGTTATGTAACTACTGGTCTATAACTGAGGTGGTAAGAGAATGTTTTTAGAGTCTGTTGTGCAAGTGTAAGTAGGAGACCCGTGGTTGCCATGTTACTTTGATTTTTGTGGTGTTGAGGTTAGGGAAGATGTGATTTCTTCCATTAAATAGATTTCATTCACACTTGCTATCCATTCCTCTATTGTAGAAGGATTGGTATCCCTCCATTTCCTAGGGATTCAAATTTCGCCTGCTAGAAGTAATTGTATAAGGAGGCTTCTTTTGAATTTTTTCTCAGATTTATCTGTATGGTACAATAGAATTAGTTGTGGATTGAGTTCTACCTGGCATCCAAGGATCTCTTCACTTATCTTTTCTACTTGTTCCCAAAACAGTTTTAGGCTAGGGCAAGTGTAACAAATATGTGATATTGTCCCACTATCACCATTACATCTCCAACATTTATCATCAGATATTAAGTGCATCCTGTGTAATTGTGTTGGTGTTCTATACCAATATGATAAACTTTTATAGGAGTTCTCATGAAATCTATTACTTATAGAGCATTTTGCTATAAGTCTGAAAGATTTTTCCCAGTCTTCTTCTTCCAAATTGATCTGCAGTTCTTGTGACCAAGTTCGCGCAAAATAAGGTAAGTTGGCATATTTTTTCTATATAATAATTTTGTAAACAGAGGCTACTAGATTTTTTGGTATATTTTCCATATCACATAATCGTTCAGAGTCTGTAAGTGGTCGAGGAGGTTGTTGTGTGGGTATATTTTTGAGGAATTTTTGTGTCCATGAGTCACTAGTAGACCAGTTATTTTAGTTGGCGTTAATCGCTGATTGCATTGAGGTTGCTGTTGGAGCGTGTTTTAATTGTAGATTTTGTAATCCAAAAGCATTGGTCATCCATTTGTCAAGGATTCCAGGAATAAAGTCCAAGTAGTTACCTAATGGTAACAGTGGGGATGGAAAAGGTGAGAGGTTGTAGTTGTTGTTAAGGGATGGCCATGTATCTATCATTGCTTGTATTTGAGAATTATGTCCTATGAATAGATCTTCACTTTTTGTCTTGTTCCAGACTATATTCGCCAGTGAGTAGCCTGACCATCGATTTTCCAGTATTATCCATTGCTTTTTATTTTTAGTATACGTATGTTCCACAAGTTTGGTAATTATGCAGGCTTGATACCTGTACTGTTTTATGTATGTTTATGTGTAATCTTAATGTAAAACTAATGTCAACCTTTATTTCACCTAAGAATTGGATTTTTGGCATGGCCAAACCCTGAACTAATCCCTGAATTTATCATATTTAAATAATCAATAGGGTAGTAAATGATGCTTTATACAAGGCAATATAATTATACCCAAACATAGTAGCCACCAAAACACCCCTAGATCAATGATCTTCTGTGGCCCTTGTCACATACATCTGCCCTTATAGCATCTAAGAACATTTATAATGTAGGGTTTTACATTAGTTTCGATAATTTCTTTCTCATCACCTCTCTAATTTCTTGGTTCCTTAAGCTATAAATGATTGGATTGCACATGGGTGTTAAAACGGAATATATAACAGCCATACTTCGATCATAGTTTGCAGGATAACTTTTGGTTAGTCTAATGTACATAAAAGCAACACTTCCAAAGAATAGCGTAACCACAGTAAGGTGCGCCCCACAAGTAGAAAATGCCTTTTTCCGTCCTTCTTTGGTGCTTATCTTTAACACGGCTGAAAGTATCTTTGCATAGGAACATATGATGCACGTAAAGGCAACACAGATAATTACAGCGTTAATAGTAAAATCCACAACAAAGTTAAGAGAAGTGTCAGAACATGATAAGTTTATTAGTGGAGCAAAGTCACAGAAAATATGCTCAACCTTGTTCAAACCACAAAAGTATAGACGAGAAAGAAGGATTATCTGGGCTAAAGGACCAATGAGCCCTATAAACCAACAGAAACCAGCAAGCTGGAAGCAACATGAAGGGGTCATTATGGATGGATATCTCAGAGGATTGCATATGGCCAGGTAGCGGTCATAGGCCATAGCTGTTAGGAGATAAGTCTCTGTGATACCCAGGCAGTGCAAGAAATAAATTTGTAGCAGACACCCATGATATGATATGGTCTTGTTGTTTAATAGATTGGCAAGCATTTTGGGAATGGTGACTGCTGTGTACCATATTTCCAGGAAGGAAAGTATAGCCACAAAGATGTAAAGAGGAACATGGAGATGGCGGTGGGTCCATATCAAAGAAATGACTATGATGTTGCCACTGATGGTGAAAAGATAGATGATGAGAAGTAATGGAAAGAGCAGAGTTTGAAGTCCCTTGACGTCTGGAAAGCCCACAATAATAAACTCTGAAACCTGAGTCTGGTTTGCGATGTCCATATATCTAGAAAACAGAACACAATATCAAATAGGTTAAATACATTATTTTACAATAATCAACTGAAATGTAAAAATTGAATGCTCTATGAAACACAGCACTGTATACCATGTAGCCCAGGCATATTAAAAACATATTAAGGATCCAAGTATATTGGGGAACTCTGACAGAAAGGTGGTCTAAATGGTTTAGTCTTTGTCTAATCTGGCCACACAATTGATGAGCAAATCCAGTGGTAGGTAGGGGGCTATGTAGAGCAGTTAAAGAGTTAGCCATTGACATGTCAAGTCCAACAAGATTTTTCAGTTTCCTATAACAATATCTAACCAAAACCTAAAACACATATTGATCAAGGTGGATTAATATTTATTAATATATGGATAGCTTACTTATGCTATGTAATTTCAACAGAGGCAGGGGAACAAAGCTTAACCCATGTCTGCGTTTTTAAATGTAATATAGTATCTACACTAGTCTGTCTATGGTAGCAATGCCATGAACCCATATTGTGTCTGCAAAAGGTACATAAATTCTCTTGAACTCTCTCCTTTGTCTCTTACACTTATCTTCCCTTCCAACATTTCTTAATTTGAAGTTAGAAGATTTTTGAGTCACACAAAGACTTCCATATTCTCAGAGTGCCTCCTACAGTAAATCCGGAAATTCAGCATTTAGTATTCCATCAAGTAAGTGAAGGTTTTACTTTGTAAGCCAATTGAATTGTTGCATTTGTTACTTACAGAAATATTGTTTATAGTGGTCCAATTGCCTCTTTCATATTTAAAAAACACATATAAGATATATAACGTTGGTGCTCTCACAATGACTATTTTTAAAATGAAGTACCATTTATACCTGCAGCAAGTAACTCGCAATGCCCTTTAGAGGATTACAAAATATCTCAGCTCATTTATTTAACCCCAGTAGAAATTATTTTAGCTTCACCGGTAATTAAATCATGTGGGCATTTGCACATGGAGATTAATCAGCAGACTTTTAACCTTGGAAACTAGAAATTAAAAAATCAAATAATAACAATGTGTCTAGGGGGCTGATTTACTAAGACACGAATTCGAATCCGAATTTGAAAAATTCCGATTGGAAAACGAACATTTTGCGACTTTTTCGTATTTTTTGCGATTTTTTTTGGCGCCTTTACGACTTTTCGGAAATTATCGCAACTTTTTCGTTACCAATACGATTTGCACGAAAAAACGCGAGTTTTTCGTAGCCATAACAACTTGCGCGAAAAAACTCGAGTTTTTCCTAGCCATTCCGAAAGTTGCGCAAAATCTGCCGATTTTTTCGTAGCGTTAAAACTTGCACGAAAAGTCGCGCCTTTTTTGTAGTGTTAAAACTTAAAAAGCGCGACGTTTCGCACAAGTTTTAACTCTACGAAAAAAATCGCTACTTTTCGCGCAAGTTTTAACGCTACGAAAAAATCGCCAGATTTTGCAAAACTTTCGGAATGGCTACGAAAAACTCGCGTTTTTTCGCGCAAATCGTATTGGTAACGAAAAAGTCGCGATAATTTCCGAAAAAAATCGCAAAATACCGATCATTACGAAAAAAACGCAATCGGACGCATTTGGCCCGTTCGTGGGTTAGTAAATGTGCCCCTAGGTGTAATGCATATTTGTAATGCAAAAAACAAGCTTATTGCTATTTGCAGGGGCCAAAGCATCATTCATATAAATTATAATGCAATATTGGGTTGGCCTCATCCTACATAGTTTGTGTAATCATATACATATGTGTTATCAAGCCTTTCTGTCATGGTACATTCGCAGTGGCAATGTTTTTTTTTTTTTGGAAACTTTGCTAAAATCACAAGATTTGCCATTTCATAATTTCTATCCAAAGAAATACTAACCCATTTCCAGTTCTTCATACTGTAAATATATTTTTGTTGCAACCTTAATCTTTAGTCACAAAGGACTTATGTTTCCCAGTATCTATGTGTAATTGTTGCTGTGAAAAGCTTGCATTTTGGTACGAGTTGCACCCACCAAGTAAGAGGTGGAATATTGATAGGATATCAGTTTCCATCTACATGTCAATCTGGACACAACATGCAAAGACTGAACACCTAACTTAATGCAGGGCTCCCTTGCAACTGGGGTACTAAGATAAGTGCAGACAAAATAAATCTTATGGTTGGGACCTTAAAAGAATGCAGAAAGCAATGCATACAGAATGAGCTATACCTCAGGGGTCAAGATACAATGTGCTTACAACACTGTAATTTGTGGTGGGGCATAGCGCCACTGAATCTTTGGCACAGTCAGGGCTGTGTTTGTGTGATATTCAAGTTTACAGTATGTCCCATCTAGAACAACTGAAAAGTTACTTAGAACAGGATCATTTATAACATACTAAAAAGTAATGCATAGATGCATAGGGATTCTACCAACATCTCATAGTAGGGCCAGGCCCAGATTTGTGGAGAGGCCACAAAGGCCCAGGCCTAGGGCGGCAGAAGTTTAGGGGCGGCATGCCGCCCCGCCACAATAAAATTTTTAAATTTTGCTCCTATATGGAGCAATGGGGACTTCTCCCCACTGCTCCGTATGGGAGATGAAATGTATGCGCATGCGCAGCTGACGCGGAGGGAGGGTTCACGCATGCGCTCGCTGTGTGGGGGGCGGGGTTGGCAATTCACGCATGCGCACAGGGGGAGGCGGGGGGGCGGCCTGGGGGCGCCCGCATCACAAATCCAGCGCTGAGTAGGGCATTCCGCAGTTTTAAAATCCTCATTTGCATTGCTTCAGGTAAAAATGATAAATGTGGGGCCTCCAAATACCCATAGTTTAACTAATCATATGCCTATGTGGCTTTCATATTTATGATCAAGCTGCAAAAAGGAATGTGGTAGGATGGAGCACACCAGGACTACTGTATTAAATTAAAAATAATCATTCTTTATTTGTAGCTTCCATTAAAAACATGATACAAAATTAGCAGAACTAGAACTCCCTATTTATGATCAAGCTAACAGTAAAAATAGGGAGGACTTACTCCTCTGCGAGTTTAGCACCCCAACTGCAGAAAGGTCATTCACAGGTAGAGCACTCCAACCTTGTGTGGAATTTCATATTTATGATCAGACCTGGGCCAAGTGTGTAAGGCGGCCCCCAAGCTTAAGCTTATACTACCTCCCACATATCTCCCCCCCCCCCAGTCTGCATACCAGTTACCAGGCACCCTACTTGACCCACCAGCTGCCATGCTGTTTTCCTGCAATCTCTGCCTATCGCTAGTTCCAGCCCTGTTTATGATTTTCTTTGTAACCAAAGGAGATGAGGACAGCACCAGGCCAAGTTCTACTAGCACAGAAATGCCGATGCACAGCCATCCCACCCTCCTGGGCTGCTAGACACTTGTAGCAATATACTTTTGTATCATTTAACCCTTTGGCTGGCGAGTATGTATCTCCTACATGCTGGCAGACAAAGCCTCTTTCTGCCAAGAATGTATGAAAAGCCACCGGTACAGTAAGTCAGGGGTGCAGACAACCCCCCTCTGCAAGAAGCCAAGGGATTAGTGATGGGCAAACTTTTTCACCACGTTTCTCCACAAAAAAAACGCCCATAGCACAGTGTGGAAAAACCTTTATTTATACATATACAAATTTATGCACAAATACACATTTTGGTTAAGGTAGCTTTTCTGGGGTTTTTTTTTTGTTTTTGTGTTTCCAAAAATATATGGTTTTGCAGGTCATTGGTGATTTTTATGGCTTTTCCCTACATGAAATGTGGTAAATGTGTTGATTTTGCAGTAGCTAAAATTACAGAAATGTACTATTTTTAGTCTGGGGTCTTCCACATGCCACACACATAGGTAAACCTATGGGCATAGGTAAATTGGGCATAGATCCCTGGCATTCATATTATGATGTTTTATCTTGGCACTTGATGATATGTGGGAGATAAGATGCTGCAAAGTAGAAGCTTTGATGTGATTTTCATAAATGTTATCAAAACTGCTAATTTCAGGAAAGACATATTAACCCATTTTGGATTCAGGAGAATATGCACTTTACAAAAAGGTATGGCTTTCTGATGTGAACTTACTTTTTTATGGATTTACCCCACATAAATTCAGTAAATATTTTTATTTTAAAGTAGATGAACTGACAGAAAAAAACCCCATATGTGCTACTTTCATTCTGGGGCCCCTGAATGCAACAGACATTTCAAGTTCTTTTTTAGTACTTTTTATCTCGGTAGGTATGTAATTAAATGTGGGAAAAGTGGAAACTTAGGGGCACATTTACTAATCAACGAATCCGAATCCTGAATGGGAAAAAATCGTATTGGAAACGAAAATTTTGTGACTTTTTCGTCGCCGTCACGGTTTTTTCATATTTTGCGCAATTTTTCGTCGCTGTCTCGACTTTAACATATTTTTCGCGATTTTTTTGTATTGAGCAATTGTAAACGGCGGAAAAACCAATCCGATTTTTTCACGACGGCAATGGAAAAGTCGCGGAAAATATACGATAAAGTCGTAACGGCGACGGAAAAATCGCGGGACATATGAAAAAGTCGCGAAAATACCGATCATTACGAAAAAACGCGTTTGGATGCTTTCGGTCCGTTCGTGGATTAGTAAATGTGCCCCTTAGAGGTGATTTTTAAAAAAGAAAAAATTCCAAATATTTATAAAAAAAAAAACACTAACTTGAGATATGAAGATATGGACAAAATGTTTAAAAACTGTTCAGAAATATGCATAGCAGAAGTATAAACTTCTCCTGTAACTTCAGGAATATTAAAGTCTGTTCAGTGTACTTGGCACCTAAGTGACACGTGGGATAGCCAGTATCCATATAAAATCGAAATGTATCTAAATGTGCGCTCAGTTCATTTATTTCAATCCCGGAACCCACAGCACCTATACATATTACTGATCAATCACTGTTTTGAGTAAAATGCTTATTCATCCACAGTACAAACCAGTAAGGGTTGCTGGAACACCCCTTCAGTACCTGACACTTTACACCTTGTCCCAACTGAATAAGTATTATCGGTACTTTATCTGTCTTCTGTATTTAACACTGGAGAGTGATTGATACAAGGCTATATTACTGGGCATCCCACCACTGAATGTTTGGGTACCATTGATACTGCTTTGGGACTGTTTACACAGTGTGCCCCATCTAAACCAGTGGAAACAGGACCAGTTATAACATACTAAAAAATAAAGGGAATATACACTCAAAAAAAAATAAAATAAAATAATGGAATTTATCCTGTATGGTTTTCTGGGCACTTACCACTTAAATTAATTTTATATATATATAAGATACTTGCAGCTTTAGACAGTTTTATACTGCTAGGCAGGATTTTAGCGCAGAAGCTTTTTGAAGGCCCAGAGTGACCCCAAAGATGGCCATACATGGGCTGATAAAAGCTGCCAATGCAGTCCTTATAAAATCACTTTTAGCAATTGTTGGCTTATTGACACATCTATGGTGTCGTCCAGTAAACTTGCCAGGAAAAAAATTGGTTGGATATTGATTGGGGAAGGCTTAAAAATCCAATTGGGACAAGGACTGCATCTGCCTGTTGATGTGGTTGTCACCTCCCATGGCCTGCATTTACCATCATTGTGATCCTATCATACAGCCCAGAGCGAAATGATAGCATTAGCTCAATATCACCAACCTCAAGGTAGACATATCAGGGAAAGATCTGCTCATTTGGTGACCATGTCTAACAAGTAGATCTTTTAATGTACAGTATGTCCAGTTTTACTGTTTATACACTTTCTTTGCACTTTCTGGTGCAGGTAAGCCTAGGGTTGCAGACTCTTAGTTGAGCCAAAAGTCTGTTATTAGCAGTCTAAAATGCAAAGATCTCAGAAACTTCTTAAAATGTGTGAATGGCTAAAGTGTTCAGAAAATCACCCATTTTTGGTGTTTAGATTAATAGTAAACATACCATCTGCCATCACATCTCCTAGCAGGGCATGCTAGGAAGAACCTCACACTGAAGAACCATTTGCATTCCTTGGACACGTTTAGAGTTTAGAGTGGACCAAAGAGAAGACTGAACAGGGAAACAGGCAGGGCAGTTGCATGGCAAACAGGAACACTTATTAAAGCACTGGCTGGGTTAACAAGGCAAGGCAAGCAAGGCAGAAGGTAGGCACAGGCACATACAGGGCAAACTGGCAGGCAAATGTCAAGGCAATGTCTCCAAGGCAAGGCACAACAGGTGTCAACAGTCTCAAAGTCCAGATACAAGTAATGGGTCAGGGCAGGCAGAGAACAAGCAGGGTCAAACAGGCAAGGGTCAATAATAGGATCAAATTAGAAACAAGTAGCGGGATCACCTACCATGGGATTATTCATTTTGTAAGTTCTGTGCACTTAAGTGAGTGATATCAGTTGCAGTTCCTATAGTGACAACTGTCCAGCATACTAACCCTTGCTTTAATATATAAGGTGCCTGATTCTTCCCTGCCTGACAATAATGAAGTCCATGTGTTAATTGGCTTTACACATCTCTTTTGTTCTCTCTTAAAACCCATACTGCCCCCTCCAACTCCATTACTAACATTAAAGTATCCTTAGCTTTTTTTTTTATTTTAAATTACTACAACACAATGTTTTGTGAGTTTTTATGTGCTTTACTGAAAAAATGTGGGAGGTTTTCATATCTAAACGGGAACTCCACTCAAACACAACTTAAGCTTTTTGAAAAGTAAACATAATTTCAAGCAACTTTGCAATGTATGCCAGTTACAAGTATGCAGCCTTTTCATGATTTTCAATGTAATAGCTGGTTTGGAACAGCTCCCTAGGCCTGGGGCCCCTGTTCCCCTGCTGATCTGGCTGACTACTTTGAGACTCAAATAAAATGTAACAGTAGTCGCCTGTCCTCAGCCTGCCTTCAGCCTGCATCCTCCTAATTCCACAATTCCCTGCCCACGTGATGTCAGTAAGGAAAAGAACATCACAGCACAATGCATTGTGGGTTATGTAGTTCCTGCATTCTGTCCGTAAGCTGTGGCGTTATTATTACAATTTGTAACATCAATGTTTTAGTCCCTCCTCCCCTGCCAGGATTTCAAATGATGCAGAAAGAGAAGAACTGTTTTGCAGCTGGATTTCAGCATATGAAAACCTGTATTTATTCATACTTTATGAAGGAACCGATTACACCGAGAAGAGTGGGGCTCTTTAACAAATTTTGGTTCAGAAGCTGGAGTCCCACTTTAATATGCAGCCGCCCAAAAGGAGAAAATTTCTATCAGAGATTACAAAAAAATCTAAAAGAAACCAAACAACAACACTGAAAGTACATATACTGACAAGCTCTCTCTTCTTAAGTTGTTTCCCAAAATGTTCTTATTTTTTTCTTCAACAGTTCCTTTATTTCTCTATTTCTCAGACTATAAACAACCGGGTTGCACATTGGTGTTAAAACCGAGTAAATAACCGCCATGCTGTAGTTATAGTTTAAAGGGTAATTTTTGGTTAGTCTGATATAGGTGAAAGTCACGCTACCAAAAAACAGAATAACAACAGTGAGGTGGGCACTACAAGTGGAAAATGTCCTTTTCCGTCCCTTTTCTGTGCTTATCCTTAGAACTGCAGATATGATCTTCACGTAAGACAAGATAATACAGGCAAAGGCAAGAAAAAGAAGAAATGAATTAATGTAGAAATCCACTCTGACATTGAGAGTTGTGTCAGAACATGCCAAGCTGATCAATGGATTAAAGTCACAGAATATGTGTTCAATTTTGTTGGCATTACAGAAGTGTAATCTGGAAAGAAGGGTGATCTGGGTTATAGGTCCAAGTAGGCCTGTAAGCCAGCAACAAGCAGACAGTTGCAGGCAACACCTGTTAGTCATTATAGATGAATATCTTAGAGGGTTGCATATGGCAAGGTAACGGTCGTAGGCCATAGCTGTAAGCAGGTAAGTCTCGGTGATACCCAGGCAGTGTAGGAAATATACCTGTGCTAGGCAGCTGTTGTAGGAAATGTTCTTCTGGTCCAATAAACTGGCAAGCATTTTCGGAATGGTGACCGTCGTGTACCAGATTTCCAAAAAAGAAAGAACAGCAACAAAAAAATAGAGAGGAACTTGTAGAGACTGATGGGAGCAGATAAGAGTAATTATTGTAACGTTGCCACAGATGATAAATAAGTAAATAATAAAGAAAAAGGGAAATAACAGAAGCTGGATACCATTACGTTCGGGAAAACCCACAATGATGAATTCTCTAATTACAGACTGGTTTGTGACATCCATCTTGGAATGCTGACTACGAGACCAGGAACAAATAAATTCCAATATTCCAAGTTTTTAGATCATATCCTGATATTTTACTTGAAAGAGAAACATAAAAATGATGCTCAAAGTCTAATAGTGTATTAATAATAATAATAATAATATTAATAATACTAATAATACTATTCATTAATAGTGAGGATATTGTATCAAGTGAGGCTATTGTATCAAGTGTATGTCCAGCTTTACTTTTCTTCTTCATCTTAAAGGGGATGTTCACCTTCAGACACTACTCTGAATTTGAAGAGCCCGTCAGAAAAAAAAGTTTGTAATTCATCTTTATTATTTAAAATGTTTAGTTTTAAAGCTACAGACCAGGATCAGTGCTGCTAAAATTTGACCCTGAACTGGTTACTGCCCATGCTTTCCCTATCCTGCTTCAGTTGCATTTCATTGATCTGATTGGCTGAATCTTGGCAGTCAATGCTAGGGAAGGGAAGACATGAGCAAAAACCAGTTTGGCTACCTGCCAAGTCCTGTGCTGGGAAATCCCCTACAGAGAGAGCAGAGAGCAGATTGGTGTGAGTTTTAGGGCTCTGGCACATGGGGAGACTAGTTGTCCGCGACAAATCTCCCCGAAATGCCATCCGACCGCCGAAAATGTAAATCACCGGTGGGATGGCATACGCGGCACCTCAATTTCCCCGAAATTGCCTTGTTTTTTTCTGACAGGGGCTGTTCAAATTTGGACTGTTGTTTAAAGGTGAACATCCTCTATAAAGGAGAAATTTCAACATCTAAATGTGAGTGGGGGGAGTAGGTAAGTCGGGAAACGCAGACAAAGTAGATTGTGAGACTAAAGGGACTGAAACAAGGGGGGTACCTAATGGGAAAGGGGAGGAAACACAGAATATACAGTATTTGCAGAGGAGAGGGTAACAATAAACATAAAATTGCTTCTCCCCTTCCCTTTCCCTTTATGATCTGAAACACAGAATATATTTGCAGAGGAGCGGGTAACAATAAACATAAATAGTTTCAGATCAGTTCCCTCATTATACTAAACCCTCCTATACAGACATGAAAGGCATTTTAACCATTTTATTGTTGAAGATCATAGAATCTATGACACTGACACTAAAGGACCAGAGTGCCACTGCTATAGGCTCTTACATTCCACAACATTGAAGTGACTTCTTTTCCAGCTAAAATAACCGGAATCATAAGCTTCTGCACATTCTTAGGGCAGTTACACTTAATATATGTATTACAAAATAGATTAGGGATATTAGTTTTAGGGGAGATATCAGTCCCCCTTCCTAAGGTGGAGCTTGTGGTCCTTTACTCAGGAATGAAAACATCTCGTTAGAGCTTTAATAGTAAATTAAATTATTTTTATCTGATCTAGAACTGTATTTGTGTAAAGGTGTGAGCTTACTATAATAGCAATTACCAGCTGAGCACGATTCTCTAACTATAGCAAAAAAAATATTTGAAAAATCAATTTGCCATAACATTTTGTAAAATGACTTACCAATATCCCATGTTACATGATTAAATCATTTCAGGTTTCCTTAAAAAAAACACCAACACAATCTAATTCTAAATAAAATTGCCATTTCTCACTCCAATGAATTGTTCAACGTACTCCCGATATTGAAAAATAGCAAGTGCTGATCCATTATATAATCAACATTGTTAATGAGAAGGTAATTATCACAGTTTTAATTACCCATGACAGCTAACATAAGCATACACAAATGGGAATTTAGATCAATTTTAGTTTAAGTTAATAATAAGGAAATAAAAAGGTGTGATATGGGGTTATTTGGGAAGAATCACCTCAGTGAGTTAGGTTTATTAATTTATTGGGGACATCTTAAAAGTTAAATAAAGTCTGTTAGTGTGGTTGTATAACTAGTAGGATATGCTATATATATATATATATATATATATATATATATATAACCTTTCTGCTTAAACTATACAGGACCAAGAGAAGTCTGCTGAAGGGGAGTTTGGGATTACAGTATTTGTTCATGCTGCATACTCCCATACTTTATTGCTTCCTAAACTGTTAGGCTGGACCTTGTGGTCTTGGGGAGAAGCATAAAGGCCAGTGACAGATATGGAATGTGTATATACCCCCAGAATGAACACTTAACCAACAGATAGTTTATATTATGACCTATTAAAGAATCTCGCCAAACTGGAATATATATATATCAGTAAATATTGCTCTTTTACATCCTTTCCCTTGAGCCGCCATTTAGTGATGGGCTGGGTGCTCCCTCAGAGATCACATGACCAGAAATAATGCAGCTCTAACTGTAACAGGAAGTAGTGTGGGAGCAAAAGGCAGAACTCTGTCCATTCATTGGCTGATGGGGCCTAGCATATATGTGTGCCTTGGCTTGTTTGTGTGCACTGTGAATCATATGATCCCAGGAGGAGGCCCTTCATTCTAAAATGGCACAAATCCCCACAATTTTCCCACTGTCAGTTGTGTGTAAAAGCACTTTCATTAAAGGTACTTGTCTCGAAACGTTATTGCACCATTATATATTTTTATTTTTCCACATATGCGCTCCGGCTACTAAAATCTTTTAGTACTGTATAGGTGCACTCGGCGTCACTCAGTCCTTCCTGCCTTCCATTCTGAATCAGGTGTTGCTATACCTATTGACACAAGGTAACCCTAGAGCTATCGCCCCCTTCTGACCAGGCTCAGCCTCAATAGGAGCAGCACTATTGCAGCTAAGGAATCAGGCATAGATGTCACTCGCACACCAAACACCGAAAATTACGCCAGCCAGACTTCGGTGCAATTTCATCCAATTTGCTCAAAATAGGTGCACAGTTGCTTTCATTTTGGCGAATCTGAAGCAATTCTGGCATGTTTAGCACAATTGAGCCAAAAGCATCTCCCTCTTGCGACTGCAAGTATGCTGGAATTCTGGGGAAAAAAACACTGCATTGTGTGATAAAAACATGGAGATGTGCGTGAACACGGAATTGAAAAATTTTTCGCCACGTGCTACTCTCTCGATCAACATTTATCCCTTAGGATTCGGTTCGGCTGAATCCCTTGGGATGGATTCGGGGGTTTGGCCGAACCCAAAAAACTGGGTTCAGTGCACCCCTAAGCTGAATCCTCCATATAAGCCAAAAGGGAGTCTGAAAACCACTTCCTTACAATTTATTTATATACTTTTATCCTTAACACCACATTTGAATGCAGTGTTTTTACAAAGCGTTATCACAAACAGCAGTGCAGTTGTTATAAATCAGACAGTAAGAGGAGACAAACAGATAACAAAAGGGATAGGCAACAAGGGCATAAAACAGGGGTGTGTTGCTGAGCGGTGCTCCCACAAATCCGTTATTTCATGAAACCAAATGGATTTTTCACTCACTACAACACAACCCCATGTCATGAAGAGTGAATATTTCCTGTTATTTCTGATTGGTCATCTCTCCTGCTATCTTTTTACACAGGATTTTTGATAGTTTTGCTGCTTTTCATTTAGGCGTTCCAATGGATTAATGATGGGGGAGGGGGGTTTGTCTAATAAAGTTTTCTTTGTTTTGAATTGACTTCAACATTGAAAGCACAAACATGGTTGTTTGGGCGCACCTCTGTTAGATTTGACTTTTTAACCTTTAATCTAATTAGTCTGTTAATATGATTGTACCTTTGTTTGTGAACCTTTGTGGACACTCCCTTTAAATATCTTCTAAGGCCCTGCCGGCCCAGACCCGATCCCTGCCGGTGCTTCTCCTGGCCGCCGGTCTCCCTGCTCTGATGCGCTAAAAGTTTAACTGGAAGGGTGTCAGGTGGGTGGCGGGGGCACCTTAGGGGTACGTAGGCCCCTGGGGCAGGAGCCCCAGTGTGCCCTGCACCTCCCAGTCTGACTGGGGGATATTTTTGTTGCACACAAATGTAAATTATACTCTGCACCAAATCTAAACACTGTTGCATTCATTTAAAAATATTAGCTCTGTGTAGGAGCGGTAAAAAAACTGGTAAAGTGCAGGTTTATGCATCTAACCAAAAAACCCCCCCAGAAATCCAGAGTATAGCTAGTAATAAAATGGATGGAAATTTTTGTATAGACTTGTAGGGCTTCATGGTGGACATGATCTGCAATATAAAGATAGGACATTTCATCTTCAAAAGTCCTTTTAACTTGTAGGTGAAGTTACATATTACAAAAAAAGTGGATTATTTTGTTACCCTTTAGTGACATATTTGGGGTAATTGAAGCTGACTTTTGTCTATCTAAACAAAATAAATATGTGCTTATTCGTTAATATTTAAAAAAGATTATCTTTGCCAGTCAGCTACATGAGAAATGTGTTACAAATGAATATGGTCTGAAAATTAGTAAGCAGTTATTTTTTTTTATTTGTGTTTCTTTCCCATTATATCAAACTCTTTTTCTTAATATGAGGTAGGATATATCATTTCTAGACACATTTTATAAACCACAGGACTATGTTGTCTTCACAAGAGACAGATACAGTGGACATGTTTATGGCAGTTTGTTGCATGGAAACACCTAAATGAGACTCTGAATCAGGCCAGGACTATCTGCGGGTCCTGCCAGAGGGGCTGCTGTAGGATGCCATAGTAATTCATGGGGGGGGGGCTGTTTAGGCCTTTGCCAGGGTGTATTTTTACCCCCCAGTCCAGACCTTATCACAGCAACATCTCCCAAGAATGGTCACTGCAAAAAACACATGGACTTGCTTTGGAATCAAAACTTATTTTATGAGTAACACCCGAATAAATAAAAATAACTTAGTTTTTTTTATCTGTTGTATAAAGGACCCCCACATCGTAGCAGTAAATCTTCTGTTTAAAAAAAATGTTTTTAAATAATATATATTCTACTGGACATTTTACAGTTGATGCCACATTTCTGGAAATACAGAATAAAGTTGCATAAATGTTATCTCATTATATACATGTGTATTTATTGGTCACTGTATCTCCAGATTTTGAGAGATAGCCACTAATACTATGTACAATATACTATGCACAGGGCCGGAACTAGGGGTAGGCAGAAGAGGCAGCTGCCTAGGGCGCAACCATTGGGGGGCGCCAGGCAGGAACCCCTCCTGCCTACCCCTAGTCTGCTCTCTTTGCATTGCCTCGCCGCTTGTCATGCGGTGGGGGCAATGATCTATCGCGTCGCAAACCCCGCCCCCCTCGACTGCGCATGCGTGAAAGTACGGGGGGGGGGGTGACCGGGTTGCCTAGGGCGCCCGGTCGGCTTGGCCCGCCCCTGACTATGCAAATACATTTTAAAGGAGAACTGAACCCTAAAAAAAGATTTGCCTAGAAATGCCATATTTTATATAGTAAACTTGCTCAGTGGGCTCTGGACAGCTGTTGAGAAGCTGAGCTTAGGGGGTCGAGTAGAAAATGTAGTTTTCCTGTGATATAAGCTGACCCTACAGGGCTGAATATTAAATTGTAATCCGATTTATGCAGGTTTCTGAGCTGCCATCTAATGAGAATGTGGACTAAGTACTTAAGTAGTGTACTACTATAAATACAGTTATTGTGAGTGGCTCCCTACGCTCAGGTAAGTGACAGCAACACAGAGCATGTGCAGTGAATCAGCAGAAAAGAAGATGGGGGGCAACTGGGGCATCTTTGGGGGCACAGATCTTCCCAGCTATAGGCCTGCAGGGGCCTTGAGCTGGTACAGAAGCACAAAACATTTTTGCCCTACTTCTTTAGTTAGGCTTTAGTTCTCCTTTAAATAAGGGTGAAGACACATGGAGCTACTAGTAGCAGCTACTTGTCATAGCTACAAAAACAGACAATGCTGATAATTTACTGATAATTGTCTCTATGTCTGTGTTAGCAGTATTACCTTTGGCAGGGTATTTTCTGGCATTTTGTAGCAGTGACAAGTAGCTACTAATTAGCTCAGAGTGCCTTTGCCCCTTAACCAGAGCCTCACTGTATTTCCACCCACCCTCAATACTTGTATATTTCAAAAAGCAATCCCTATGGAAAATGTAATGATCATGCAATGCTGCTAGCGTAGAGATCTTTTTCTTTCAGTCGGAATACTGTCACATGAATTAGAAAACACAGAGACTTTAAAGGGGAGCAGGATGCACTTAAATTTGGCAAATAGATTTCCTAAAATGGACACCATACTGCCTTGCCTTAGTAGTGTTTCAGACTAACCTGACTCAGGTATATACTGTTGTTATACAAAAAAAAAAAAAACCCAAAACAACTGACTTTTAAAGGACTGACAAAAATAGAGACCAGTTATACTCCCTAAGGTAACACAAAAAAAGCTTGACTTATATCAAGGCCCAATTCAAAGTAAATCATGTCCCCTCTGATCTGAAGCAATGAAATGCCCTGTGATTTACATGTCCCAGTCATCCGAATGAGCTTTCTGCAAGTGTTTCAAAAGCTGGGGCCTCTGTGCAAACCTCCGCTGGCATTCAGTACAGGCAAATGGCTTCTCTCCTGTGTGTGTTCTCCTGTGCAGTACAAGATGGGTGCTGTGCTTAAAGTTCTTCCCACACTCCAAGCACGAGTAAGGCCTCTCTCCTGTGTGTATTCTTTGGTGAGTAACAAGATGGGAACTGGAAGTAAAGCATTTCGTACATTCGATGCAAGCGTAGGGTTTCTCACCCGTGTGTGTCCTCTGATGTGTTATAAGGTGTGCGCTCTGAGTGAAGCTTTTGCCACAGTCGCTGCACTCGTAAGGCTTTTCCCCAGTGTGAATTCTCTGGTGCACAATAAGGTACGTGCTGATGCTAAACCTTTTCCCGCATTCAGAACATTTGAAAGGCTTCTCCCCGGTGTGGATTCTCTGGTGTTTAAGTAATGTCGAGTTGTCAGTAAACCTTTTCCCACAGTCGGAGCAGTGAAACGGTTTGTGCACTACATGGATTTTTTTGTGCCTTATTAGACTGGAACGGAGGGTAAAGCATTTTTCACACTGCGCACACACATAGAGGGCAATACCAGTGTGAAATCTCTGGTGTTTAGCAAGGTTGGACTTCTGAGTGTATGTTTTCCCACATTCTGAACAGCCATAAAGCCTACGGCCCTTCTTTTGTAGTTGTTCATTTGTCATGCTGCTTATCCTTTTCATTTGTAGCTTCTTGTGCGGTTTAAGAGCTCTTGTTTCCGGCGGCTCATCATCATAGAAACTAGAGTAATTCATGGATGCATTGCCTCTGAGGTTATATCGACGTGTCACACTTACTCGGTCACTCTCATTAGATGGGTCTCTCTGTTCCACCTGTTTGTCTTCTTCAAGCCTTAGACCTTCCACAGCTAAACCATCTTGTGTAAACAGGGATGTGCACAATTCATCTGTTCCATACCTGGCACCATCTAGAAAGGTACACACTGTGAGGACCTGGTTGACCAGAAAAGTGCATACGTAAAATAAAAGCATCAGACTTTGTCGGATTTAGTAAGGGTACCTCATTACATATAAAATATTTTGAGATAGCCATAAGCAATATTCAGCATTTCATATACATGTAGCAAGCTCAACCCTAAAATCTAGTGATTGTTGCTACTAACGTTTATATGTTTATGACCATGCCCATTTAATAGTAAAGGACTGAGTATATTTGTAACATTCTCCATATCCATCAGGAGTATAAAATGAAATTGTAGCCAACAAGGCAGTTATTGATGTAGGGAATTCTCAAACTTGTGTTATCCAGAATGCCCATGACCTGGGGTTTTTTCTGGATAAGAGGTCTTTTTGTAATATGGATCTCAATACTATGGGGCTGATTTACTAACCCACGAATGGTCCGAAGGCGTCCGAATGCGTTTTTTTCGTAATGATCGCTATTTTGCGATTTTTTCGGAAATTGTCGCAACTTTTTCGTAGCCATTACGAATGTTTTGCAAAATGTCGCGACTTTTTCGTAACCATTACGACTTGCGCGAAAAGTCACGACTTTTTCGCAGCTTTCGCGCAGAGTATGAAAGTTTCGGATTCATTCAAGCTTCAGTATGGTGACTATTCTTGGGCTAGGTTGGAGCTGCAGAGTGCCATTGAGCCCTATGGGAGGCTTTCCTTGGGCCAGGTTGGAGCTGCAGAGTGCCACTGAGCCCTATGGGAGACTCTCCTTGGGCCAGGTTGGAGCTGCAGAGTGCCATTGAGCCCTATGGGAGACTTTCCTTGGGCCAGGTTGGAGCTGCAGAGTGCCATTGAGCCCTATGGGAGACTTTCCTTGGGCCAGGTTGGAGCTGCAGAGTGCCATTGAGCCCTATGGGAGACTTTCCTTGGGCCAGGTTGGAGCTGCAGAGTGCCATTGAGCCCTACGGGAGACTTTCCTTGGGCCGGGTTGGAGCTGCAGAGTGCCATTGAGCCCTATGGGAGACTTTCCTTGGGCCGGGTTGGAGCTGCAGAGTGCTATTGAGCCCTATGGGAGACTTTCCTTGGGCCAGGTTGGAGCTGCAGAGTGCCATTGAGCCCTATGGGAGACTTTCCTTGGGCCAGGTTGGAGCTGCAGAGTGCCATTGAGCCCTATGGGAGACTCTCCTTGGGCCAGGTTGGAGCTGCAGAGTGCCATTGAGCCCTATGGGAGACTTTCCTTGGGCCGGGTTGGAGCTGCAGAGTGCTATTGAGCCCTATGGGAGACTTTCCTTGGGCCAGGTTGGAGCTGCAGAGTGCCATTGAGCCCTATGGGAGACTCTCCTTGGGCCAGGTTGGAGCTGCAGAGTGCCATTGAGCCCTATGGGAGACTCTCCTTGGGCCAGGTTGGAGCTGCAGAGTGCCATTGAGCCCTATGGGAGACTCTCCTTGGGCCAGGTTGGAGCTGCAGAGTGCCATTGAGCCCTATGGGAGACTTTCCTTGGGCCAGGTTGGAGCTGCAGAGTGCTATTGAGCCCTATGGGAGACTTTCCTTGGGCCAGGTTGGAGCTGCAGAGTGCCATTGAGCCCTATGGGAGACTTTCCTTGGGCCAGGTTGGAGCTGCAGAGTGCCATTGAGCCCTATGGGAGGCTTTCCTTGGGCCGGGTTGGAACTGCAGGGTGCCATTGAGCCCTATGGGAGGCTTCCAAAATCATGCTAAGTCTGAAAGTTTCGCCCGCCACTTACGAGCGCTCAATACGAAAAAGTCGAGACAAGATACGAGCAAATTGTAACGGTTACCAAAAAGTCGCGACTTTTCGCGCAAGTCGTAATGGTTACGAAAAAGTCGCGACAATTTACGAAAAGTCGTAACGGCGACAAAATAATCGCAAAAAATACAAAAAAAATCTTAAAATGTTCGTTTTCCAATCGGAATTTTTCCAATTCGGATTCGTGGGTTAGTAAATGTGCCCCTATAAGTCTACTTAAAAATTATTAAAACCTTAATCAAACCCAATAGGACTGTTTAGCCTCCAATAAGAATTAATTATATAGTCGGGATCAAGAAAATTACCTTCCTGTAAATTTTAAGCTTTCTGCATAATGGGTTTCTGGATAACAGATCTGATACCTGTACTACACCTACATAAAAGGCCAAACTTAGCTTTGTCCTGGATGCAAGTGTAAAACGGCTTGTGCTGATATTTTGCGGTCCCCAATCACAAAAAATCAAACAACATCTGGACAATTTTTGGCCAGATATCAGTCAGGGAGGCCTGTCAAGGGCCACATACACAGGCAGATAAGCTTCAGTCTTAAAGACCCAAATCTGCCCATGTATGGCCATGTAAGCTCAACATCCCAGAATATCACTTTGACAATGGTATTATAAGTAGTAATCACCCATCATAATTGGGGATGAAAGTGAAAGCAACCTAATCTCTTCAGACAAACTGGCAACCTGGACAGTGGCAGCTGGGATTCAGTGTTGATAAATTTATGGTTTTGTACCTGGGATTTAGAATAATGCAGCCACTTGAACCCTTAATAGGATAATAGGCAAACACAGCTTTAACAGTCAGGAGCTTCATATGTTATGCATGGAATATTGCTTACTATCTTCCTATACTGCTGGTAAGGTCTTATGGGGTTATGAAATAAAAGGCACTAAGTTTGCCCAGTAGCAGTAACCCATAGCAACCAATCAGCAGGTAGCATTTACTGGTCACTTGCTTAAAAGCAGGTTGGTTGCTATAGGTTACTGCTCCTGGGCAAATTATTTTATTACATATGGGAGTTACACTGATCAGCCATATATGATTCACATTACCAGTAACTCATTTTCTAATATTTTCATTCTTCTCTGCTTACCAAAGTGGAAAGATTTCCTCTTATCCTTGTTATATGATAAACATGGATCTTCATCCCTCTCGATTCTAGATATTATGTCTGGTTTCTTGTGCAGATAACCTGAACAGAAAAAGTGTGGATATCCAATAAAATGATAAACCTTGCAGTCTAAAGCTAATACTGTTTGGCTGATGATTATGGGATTAGAGATTCTATAATATCTGAAAAAACTGGATATATACGCTAAGGCTTATATGTCCAAATGGCACTTTGGGAGGTCACTTAGGTCCCAGGACTTACTTGTGCTTACAAAAAACAGAGGATACCCCTTATTAAAAATATGAAGATATTGGAAGTGGCCTC